>NC_090743.1:120122836-120125336 GCF_036898095.1 Palaemon carinicauda | reverse complement strand
CAATTTGTATCTAGTGTTTAGCCAGTTTCCATTAAAATTGTTTCTAGTACCGCTTGGTGATGGTGGGAGATTTTCATCTGATCGCTCGCAGCAGACCAACCTATTATAGGTGTCCTGAACTAGTACAGCTTTGCTGAACATGGCATTAAGCACTCTTTCACCACGTTAAGGTATCCCCACTTCGATAGGATATATATATATATATATATATTATATATATATATATATATATATCATGGCATTAAGCACTCTTTCACCACGTTAAGGTATCCCCACTTCGATAGGATACATATATACCATATATATATGTATATATATATATATATATATATACATATATATATATATAAATAACGGCTCAGGTTAAATAGAATCCACTGAAACGCTTGCCCCATTAAAGTGTGGGACGTTAAGTACCTTGACCATTATTTGGGTGTTGTCTTGAGCTGTGAATTGTGTACCTGGTAATCAGATGACTGTTGTTACAAACCGCGCTAGGGTTAGCAATCGAGTCTCAAATACCTGAAAGACGCCTTTAAACTTAAAATGGCAAAGACTATTTCTTGAAATGAAATAGAAAATTTTTTACCCAATATCATGAGTTTGAAAACAGTAACACATACATTCAACCATTTTACTATGTCTCTTTTTCACTTTTCTCTCTCTCTCTCTCTCACTCTCTCTCTCTCTCTCTCTCTCACGAAGTAACCTTATGTCATGTACAAAAGGCTTACTCTCTCTCTCTCTCTCTCTCTCTCTCTCTCTCAAAGTAACCTTATGTCATATACAAAAGGCTTACTCTCTCTCTCTCTCTCTCTCTCTCTCTCAAAGTAACCTTATGTCATATACAAAAGGCTTAGTTGTTAAACTTTCATCCTCTCTCTCTCTCTCTCTCCTCTCTCTCTCTCTCTCTCTATCAAAGTAAACTTAAGTCATATACAATATGCCTACTTGATATACTTTTATCCCCTCTCTCTCTCTCTCTCTCTCTCTCTCTCTCAAAGTAACCTTATGTCATATACAAAAGGCTTACTCTCTCTCTCTCTCTCTCTCTCTCTCTCTTTCTCTCTCAAAGTAACCTTATGTCATATACAAAAGGCTTAGTTGTTAAACTTTCATCCTCTCTCTCTCTCTCTCTCTCTCTCTCTCTCTCTCTCAAAGTAAACTTAAGTCATATACAATATGCTTACTTGATATACTTTTATCCTCTCTCTCTCTCTCTCTCTCTCTCTCTCTCTCACAAAGTAACCTTATGGCATATACAAAAGGCTTACTCTCTCTCTCTCTCTCTCTCTCTCTCTCTCTCAAAGTAACCTTATGTCATATACAAAAGGCTTACTCTCTCTCTCTCTCTCTCTCTCAAAGTAACCTTATGTCATATACAAAAAGGCTTACTCTCTCTCTCTCTCTCTCTCTCTCTCTCTCTCAAAGTAACCTCATGTCATATACAAAAGGCTTAGTTGTTAAACTTTCATCCTCTCTCTCTCTCTCTCTCTCTCTCTCTCTCAAAGTAAACTTGAGTCATATACAATATGCTTACTTGATATACTTTTATCCTCTCTCTCTCTCTCTCTCTCTCTCTCTCTCTCTCTCTCAAAGTAACCTTATGTCATATACAAAAGGCTTACTCTCTCTCTCTCTCTCTCTCTCTCACAAAGTAAACTTATGTCATATACAATATGCTTACTTTATATACTTTTATCATCTCTCTCTCTCTCTCTCTCTCTCTCTCAAAGTAACCTTATGTCATATACAAAAGGCTTAGTTGTTAAACTTTCATCCTCTCTCTCTCTCTCTCTCTCTCTCTCTCTCTCTCAAAGTAAACTTAAGTCATATACAATATGCTTACTTGATATACTTTTATCCTCTCTCTCTCTCTCTCTCTCTCTCTCTCTCAAAGTAACCTTATGTCATATACAAAAGGCTTACTCTCTCTCTCTCTCTCTCTCTCTCTCTCAAAGTAAACTTATATCATATACAATATGCTTACTTGATATACTTTTATCCTCTCTCTCTCTCTCTCTCTCTCTCTCTCTCTCAAAGTAAACTTATATCATATACAATATGCTTACTTGATATACTTTTATCCTCTCTCTCTCTCTCTCTCTCTCTCTCTCTCTCTCAAAGTAACCTTATGTCATATACAAAAGGCTTACTCTCTCTCTCTCTCTCTCTCTCTCTCTCTCTCAAAGTAAACTTAAGTCATATACAATATGCTTACTTGATATACTTTCATCCTCTCTCTCTCTCTCTCTCTCTCTCTCTCTCTCAAAGTAACCTTATGTCATATACAAAAGGCTTACTTGATAAACTTTCATCCCCCCCCTCTCTCTCTCTCTCTCTCTCTCTCTCTCTTTCTCTCTCTCTCATAGTAAACTTATGTCATATACAATATGCTTACTTGATATACTTTTATCCTCTCTCTCTCTCTCTCTCTCTCTCTCTCTCTCTCAAAGTAACCTTATGTCATATACAAAAGGCTTACTCTCTCTCTCTCTCT
>NC_090743.1:120118964-120122336 GCF_036898095.1 Palaemon carinicauda | reverse complement strand
AGAGGATCGCCAGAAGTCAGAGAAAATTGTGGGAAGAGAGAGAGAGAGAGAGAGAGAGAGAGGGAGAGAGAGGAATGGGGCGATGATAATGGGATTCAAAGGGACAATGTCACTTTAATGGGGGTCCCTGCAGCCGAACAATGTTAGCAGCAACTGAAGGAGATGGTGAAAAAATAGTCCTGTGAGGATGGAGGAGTTCGTTGAAGAGGAGGAAAAGAAAGAAGACTCGTATTACTGTAGAGAGAGAGAGAGAGAGAGAGAGAGAGAGAGTTGTTACTATTATTATTATTATTATTGTTAATATCCAAGCTACAACCCTGGTTTGAAAAGCAGGGTGCTATAAGCCCAAGGGATCCAACAGGGGAATTAGCCCAGTGAGGAAAGGAGTAAGAGAATAGCAAATAAACTGTATGTAAATAATAAAAAATAAACATTTCAAGGTCAGTAACGTTGAAATAAGTCCTAAATACACCATAAGCCAACCTGTTCAGCATAAAAACATTTGCTGCAATTTTGAACTTCCGAAGATCAACCGATTCAACTGCTAGATTAGGAGGGTCATTCCGCAATCTGGTCACAGCTGGAATAAAAGTTCTTAAATACTGTTTAGTATTGAGCTTTATGATGGAGGAGGCCTGACTGTTAGAATTAAATCTAATACGGCGTACCTGATAGTACTGCCTGGGAAGATCTGAATGAAAAGGATACTCAGAAATATTGTTAATAGACAATAGCCATAGCCTCTGTACCATGGTCTTCCAATGTCTTGGGGTAGAGTTTTCTTGCTTGAGGGTACTCTCGGGCACACTATTCTATCTTATTTCTCTTCCTCTTATTTTGTTAACGTTTTGTATAGTTTATATAGGAAATATTTATTCTAATGTTGGTACTGTTCTTAATATATTTTCTTTTTTCTTGTTTCTTGTTTCCTTTCCTCACTGGGCTATTTTCCCTGTTTGGGCCCCTGGGCTTATAGCATCCTGCTTTTCCAACTAGGGTTGTAGCTTAGCAAGTAATAATAATAATAATAATAATAATAATAATAATAATAATATAATAATAATGAAAATAATAATAATAATAATAATAATAATAGAGGCTACGCTACAATCTTAGTTTGAAAAGTAGAATGCTAATAGCCCAAGAGCCTCTGTTTGGGAACACTATCGGGATAAGTATTATTAAAAATTAAAACAAATAAACCATAAAATGGGCGATGTGGTAACGTCCCTGACTGGTGAACGCCGGACTGGAGTTCGAGTCCCGCTCAAACTCGTTAGTTCCTTTGGTCGATGCAACCTCACCATCCTTGTGAGCTAAGGAGTGGGAGTTTTGGGGAGCCATCAGCAGCCATTGCCTATTCCTCTTTGGTCGTAATTTGGGTGGGGAGGGGGCTTGGCCGCCGATCATATGTATGTATGGTCAGTCTTTAGGCAGGCATTGTCCTGCTTGCTAGGGCAATATCACTGTCCCTTGCCTCTGCCATTCACCGGAAGTTTCCCAGATTCAACTTTTCTATTTAAGAACATTTCAATCGGAGTAATCCATAGATTTGAGAGAGAGAGAGAGAGAGAGGAGAGAGAGAGAGAGAGAGAGAGAGAGAGACTGGGGTATTGGTACAAAGACATTATTCAAAGGCTTTGCTAATTCTTACCTTCCCAAATTCACAGACTTTTGATCAAAAAAGAGTCTTAAGGTTTTTTTAAGCTTTTCCAACTGTGCCCTTCAAAACTCCCATATCTGAGATGGTTAAAAGTACCAATAGAAACCCCTTCAACTAAAGAGGGGGATTTGAACCCCCCCCCCCAAAAAAAAAAAATACCTGTAGAAAGTCAAGTCATAAATCGAAGGATACTCCTCTGTAGGTCCGCAGGGGACGTGGAATGTGAATGGATGGGGGAATTAGATCTCCGAAATGGATGCGTGGATGGGGGAGCATTGGATAGATGGAAACTAGAGGAATTAAATTGATATTTATTAATGTCGACAGGGAGAGGACTGTTAAGGAGGGGTTATTCTTATTATTTTTGCTTACTAAGCTAAAACCCTAGTTGGAAAAGCAGGATGCTATAAGCCAAGGGGCTCCAACAGGGAAATTAGTTCAGTGAGGAAAGGGAACAAGGAAAAATAAAATATTTTAAGAAGAGCAACAATAATAAAAGGAGGGTAATGATGTTTAAGATGGAATTGGAAATAATTTTTTTTTTTTATTTTTATGCTTAGCACGGACTCTTGCTCAGTGACTATCTCAGAGAGCATTTATTTTAATTGTTTATTCCATTATACCATTTTGGAGCCGTGGTACATTTTGGAGTTGTGGTGCATTTTTGAGGCGGGGTACATTTTGGAGCCGAGGCCCATTTTGGAGGCGGGTTCTATTTTGGATCCGATTGAGAGCTGTGGTCTGTTGTTAAAATTTGGTGAAAATCCGTCTAGAAGTTTAGAAGCAATCCTGTTGACAGACAAACAAACAGCTGAATAAATAAATGCAGGTCATTTTAAAACCCCCTAGATGTATATAATAATAATAACAATAGTAATGAATTAGACAAAGTAACTGACATTACCGGATGTAGGGAGGTTTACTCGAGTAAATACTTTTTGATTACGTCAAAAGTCAATAATGATCCTCTGCTATGAAACGAAAATAGAAAACTCAAGACTGTCACATGGGAAACTGTACTCGTAGAGGGGACCTTTTAGCACAGAAAAGCTTCCTACTAGCTGATTGGTTGGAGAAAACAATTCTAACCAATTAGCTATTAGGATACTTTTCTGAGCTAAAAGGGCACACCTGCAAGTCAGCGCAAATGCGCCTCATTAAAAACACCTGAGTATTACTGATTGGTTGGACAAAACAATTCTAACCAATCAGCTAGCAGGATTCTTTTCCGAGCTAAAAGGGCACACCTGCGAGTCGGCGCAAATGCTCCTCATTAAAAAAAGATTGAGTATTGCTGATTGGTTGGACAAAACAATTCTAACCAATCAGCTGGTAGGATACTTTTCCGAGCTAAAAGGACACACATGCGAGTCAGCGCAAATGCGCCTCATTAAAAACACCTGAGTATTACTGATTGGTTGGACAAAACAATTCTAACCAGTCAGCTAGTAGGATTCTTTTCCGAGCTAAAAGGGCACACCTGCTAGTCAGTGCAAATGCGCCTCATTAAAAAAAATCGAGTATTGGATGATTGGTTGGACAAAACAATTCTAACCAATCAGCTAGCAGGATTCTTTTCCGAGCTAAAAGGGCACACCTGCGAGTCGGCGCAAATGCTCCTCATTAAAAAAAGATTGAGTATTGCTGATTGGTTGGACAAAACAATTCTAACCAATCAGCTGGTAGGATACTTTTCCGAGCTAAAAGGA
>NC_090743.1:120103964-120108964 GCF_036898095.1 Palaemon carinicauda | reverse complement strand
GTTTATTAAGAATAATGATAAATTTATCGTTTGTCAGTTTATTAAGAATAATAAATTTATCGTTTATCAGTTTATTAGGAATATTGATAAATTTATCTTTTGTCAGTTTATTAAGAATAATAATAGATTTATCGTTTATCAGTTTATTAAGAATATTAATAAATTTATCTTTTCTCAGTTTATTAAGAATAATGATAAATTTATCGTTTGTCAGTTTATTAAGAATAATAAATTTATCGTTTATCAGTTTATTAGGAATATTAATAAATTTATCTTTTGTCAGTTTATTAAGAATGTTAATAAATTTATCTTTTCTCAGTTTATTAAGAATAGTAATAAATTTATCGTTTGTCAGTTTGTTAAGAATAATAATAAACTTATCATTTTTCAGTTTATTGTCAGATTATTAAGAATAATAATAAACTTATCATTTGTCAGTTTATTGTCAGTTCATTGGAACATTCTATCTGGTTACGGTTCACTTTCCCTTGGCCTACACATACACCGAATATTCTGGCCTATTCTTTACAGATTCTCTTCTGTCCTCATACACCTGACACACTGAGATTACCAAACAATTCTTCTTCACCCAAGGAATTACTGTAACTATTGCACTGTAATTGTTCAGTGGCTACTTTCCTCTTGGTAAGGGTAGCAGAGACTATTTAGCTATGGTAAGCAGCTCTTCCAGGAAAAGGACTCTCCAAAATCAAACCATTGTTCTCTATTCTTGGGTAGTGCCATAGCTTCTGTACCATGATCTTCCACTGGGTTAACGTTCTCTTGCTTAAGGGTACACTCGGGGGCACACTATTCTATCTAATTTCTCTTCTTCTTGTTTTGTTAAAATGTTTATTGTTTAAATAGGAAATATTTATTTTAATGTTGTTACTGTATCAAATATTTTATTTTTCCTTGTTTCCTTTCCTCACTGGGCTATTTTCTCACCTGGGTCCCCTGGCTTATAGTATTCTGCTTTTCCACCTAGGGTTGTAGCTTAGCAAGTAATAATATATATATATATATATATATATATATATATATATATATATATATATAAATATATATATATATGTATATATATGTATATATGTATGTATATATATATATATATATATATATATATATATATATATATATATAATGTGTGTGTGTACAATATATACACACACACATTTTCGGTCGCGCTGAGATCCATTGTCAGACGTATAACAACTCGGTCTTTTTCCCCATCCCTCGGACAAGGGGAGATGAAGTAGCCATACCCTGGTGAGAGAGGTAGTGTGGGAAGGGTTGAATCTGCGTGTGGATGTGTATTTATATCTAAATACTTAGACGTCATTTTTGACGGGTCGCGTACACTAGCATGAAAATGAGAATTTTAAAAGCACAGATGTGATTAAAAGACTCGGGTTTTGCAATTGTTAATTAAAATCTCAATAGATGATAGAACAATGTCATTGAGTAGTAATGGGTAACATTAAGGCCCTAGAGGTATTAAAGGGGATAAGTTGTGCGGTGTATGTTTATATTTGGAGTAATTGAGAGTTTTATGTTAATTATTTTCATTTTTTTGTAGACACACACACACACACACATATATATATATATATATATATATATATATATATATATAGTATATGTATTTTAGTTTTTGTTTATATATATATATAAATATATTTATATATATGTATATATTATATTTATTTATAAATATATGTGTTTGTGTATATATACATAACGACTGATATATATATATATATATATATATATATATATGTGTGTGTGTGTGTGTGTGTGTGTGTGTGTGAGTGTGTGTGCAATGGAAGATGAGATATCATTGGAATGAGAAAGGATTAATGAGATGGAATCATTTAAGTATTTAGGAACAATGATCTCCAATACAGGGTCTTTAGAATTGGAGTTTAGTGAAAGATTGTAAAAAGCAAATCAGACAATGGCTAGGTTAAGTAAAAATTGAAAATCAAATCACCTGAAATTACATGTAAAAATCAGACTATAGGCTATATTAGTTTAGTGAGATCAGTGTTACTCTGTGGACATGAGTCATGGTATGACAATGAAACAATCTCCAATAGATTTAGTAGATTTGAGAACAAACCCCTTAGAAGGATATTGGGAGTTAAATGGCAGGACAGGATTAGATATGAAACTGTGAGAGAGATTACTCAAGTACCTTATGTGGATGAGATCATGATGAGGGGTAGATGGATATGGTTTGGTCATGCTTTTCGCACTCCCCAAGAGAGATTAGTTACCAAACGTTCACTGGAAGGCACTAGAAGAGTTGAAAGACCCAGGCCTATATGTCTGAGGACTATGAATCGCGAAGTAGATGATGAATGGAGAAGTATTGAATTAAAAGCTCAAGATAGAGACGACTGGCGAAATCTTTTGCGTCAATAGGAGTAGTAGGAGATGATGATATGTATATCAGCAGGGATAGAGGGAGGCAAAAAGGGAGAGGGAGGCAAAAACGAGGAGGGGGAATGTAGGAGAGTATTTGAAAAGCAGAAATCATTGGTGGGGGGGGGAAGTATTAGTATGTCATCAGCCGTTATATACATATGTACAAACAAAATATTCTCTCTCTCTCTCTCTCTCTCTCTCTCTCTCTCTCTCTCTCTCTCTCTCTCTCTCTCTCAACTTTGATATCCAATGGTCAACCCAAGAAGCATATCAAAGATTGTGAAATCTCCTACATTCCCCCCCCCCCTCGTTTTTTACTTCCCCTCTCCCTCCCTGCTGACTCCCTCCTTGCTGACCCCCCACCACTTCCTCCCTCTAAAGGGGGGGGGGGGGGGAAGCCACACTCCAGCGAATATGGATTGACAGGTATAAATGGAACAGGCCGGATGTTCAAATGAGGGAGACCTGTCATAACTATGGAATGCTGAACATCACAAAAGATTGGTCTTATAGTCATAGTGTGTATGTTTGTTTATTCGTTTTTTAGAGATTATATATATATATATATATATATATATATACATATATATATATATATATATATATATATATATATAAATTTTGTACATTGTGGCTGAGTTGCTAAGTCAATGGAACCTCAGTTTCTTGAGCCTGGGTTCGATTCCTCGGCCGACCAGAAGCTATTACCTTTGAGCTGATTCCCCCTTTGGTCTCTGATCCCGAGGTAGAGAGAAACCAGATTTTGGAGGAATATGATATATGGCTTGTGTATATACAGTATATATATATATATATATATATATATATATATATATATATATATATATGTGTGTGTGTGTGTGTGTGTGTGTGTGTGTGTGTAAGTGTGTGTGTGCGTGTTTATTTCTTCATCGAGATTATCTTTATTATTGCTTCCCCTCCCCTTACACTCCTTCCTCCCCCCCCCCCCTTCCCAACACCTCTCCTCGGATTAATTTATCTCATTACGAGTAAATATACGAAGAATGTATCTCAAGTCGAGGGCGGACGTGCTGTTAATGATATCTTCTCTGCCGTCTTATCACGCCCAACATCTTCACGCCCACGAACACGGGGCTTCGGCCAAAGAGCGCCGCCCTCATAAACATCAGTTCTCTTGTGTGTTGGAAAAGGTCAGATCTGATGATGTATCGGACACTAAGTGCTACAGAGTCTTAATACATTTCTCTCTCTCTCTCTCTCTCTCTCTCTCTCTCTCTCTCTCTCTCTCTCTCTCTCTCTCTCTCTCATGAGTATTTTGATTTCAATCTTGTATTTGATAGTTTTGATGCACACGATCTCTCTCTCTCTCTCTCTCTCTCTCTCTCTCTCTCTCTCTCTCTCTCATGAGTATTTTGATTTCAATCTCGTATTTGATAGTTATGATGCACAAGATCTCTCTCTCTCCCTCTCTCTCTCTCTCTCTCTCTCTCTCTCTCTCTCTCTCTCTCTCTCTCTCTCTCATAAGTATTTCGATTTCTATCGTGTATTTGATAGTTTTGATGCACACGATCTCTCTCTCTCTCTCTCTCTCTCTCTCTCTCTCTCTCTCTCTCTCACATACACATATACTGTGTGTATATATATATATATATATATATATATATATATATAATTTGTATATATTAATATATATATATATATATATATATATATATATAAATATATATATATATATATATATATATATATATAAAATATATTTATAACTGCGTTTACGTCTATGTTTGTGCGTATGTTTGTATACTCAACAAGCCATAACAGTCAACATCCCCTTTAGGAACAACAATAATGAACATTCGTTTTTATTTTCTCTGTGTTCTTTAAGAACAAAAGTTTTTAATATTAAATTTTATTTCCTGAAGTTAGCGCTCTGAAATGTACCCTTGTATTAACTTTTTGAGTTATTGTTCATTCTTGCTCGTTTGTTTTGGCTTTATGTTATTTTTTTTTTTTTATTTTCTATGTAACTCACATATCTTGAACTATCGACCTAATCGTGCCAGGACTCCTCGCTGCTAGGAGGAAGGACGCTGCTGACTGGTACAACACATGAACATACGATATCGGGGTGTAAGCGATGTCAGGCAGGGCAGCCTATCCGGACATCGTTCTATACTAAAACCAAAGCAAATCCCTTCAAAAAGAAGCCAACCGTGCTTACACCCATACAATAATAGGAAAATAAATCACGTTAATAAAAGAAGAATTTCTCATTATCTCATTTACTGTCCTGTGTAACATACACGCCTTATACCAACTCGGTCTCTCGCTCCTTGAGTATCCCGGATTACATCAACTCAGCCGTGCGGAATTTATACATAAGCCAGCTGTGGACTTCACTACCTGTCTTATAATCCTCCTGTTAATAAATACCTGAGCCTAACAGAACACTCCTTTAGGCCTAAGACGTTTCTGCCCAAACAAAGGCCTACCCAGGATCCTCTTCATTCATATTCCACGGTTGCTTAAAGGATGTTCTTAAAACTGGTGTTTAAATATGGGTTTATTCCCTAATCTCTGGTCAGTTT
>NC_090743.1:120093964-120096464 GCF_036898095.1 Palaemon carinicauda | reverse complement strand
TATATATATGTGTGTGTGTGTGTGTGTGTGTGTGTGTGTGTATGTTTCCCTCTCTAAGTTGCCATTATATTAATGAAAAAGTTTGATCTTATTATAATGTTTACTCTTTAATTTGTTTTTATCATTAAATATGCAAGAGTTAAAAAGTATTCATATATTTTAATATATCCAAATAACATTATTAATCTTATTATTATTTCTTCAGTTGTCATAATTACCATTTCGAGGAATTTCTCTCGTAATTACTTCTAAAATTGGTCAAGGCTGATTATTTTCTAAAATTTCATCTCCTGGAATCAGATAGCATAAATGTATTCAATTTCATACACTATCTCTCCTAGGGATATATCAAAGTACATTTTTCAATTCTATATAAATCTTGTTTCCGTTTTAGCCCTTACAATTGCGATTAATTTTTTCAAAGGTTTAAACTTTGGTCTTTCTTAACATAGATTGTATCAGTTGCAATAAAAAAAAATTTATCATTAAAATCGAAGAATCCTGTGACAGCTGACAACTATTCAAGTCTCGAGTTGACAGTTCGCGTTTAATTGGACCTTGTCTTGACGTCATCCTTATGAAGCAAGCCAGAGAGAGAGAGAGAGAGAGAGAGAGAGAGAGAGAGAGAGAGAGAGAGAGAGAGAGAGAGAGAGGACATACCTTGAGACCTGGAAGGTAATTTACGAAAGACAATGGATTCACTGATCCTTCAAAAGGATACCGAGAGAGAGAGAGAGAGAGAGAGAGAGAGAGAGGAGAGAGAGAGAGAGAGAGAGAGAGAGAGAGAGAGAGCCATTAAGGACACGCTTCCTTTTTTCCCACGGTAGTCAAGTCTGATCCAAGAAACTGTAGAATGAATGAGATAATTAGAGGAAATTGAAGGATGGAGGAGAAACGCCGAGAGAGAGAGAGAGAGAGAGAGAGAGAGAGAGAGAGAGAGAGAGAGAAGATTATTATTATTATTATTATTACTATTGTTATCATTATTATCAAGCTATAACCCTAGTTGGAAAAGCAGGATGCTATAAGCACAGCGGCGACAGCAGGGAAATTAGCCCAGTGAGGAATGAAAACAAGGAAAAATAAATCCTTTTATGAACAGTAATATTGAAATAAATATCTACTATATGAACTATACAAACTTCAACAAAACAAGAGGAATAGAAATTAGATAGAATACTGTAGTGTTCCCGAGTGTACCCTAAAGCAAGAGAACTCTAACCCAAGACAGTGGAAGACCTTGGTACACAGGCTATGGCACTACCCAAGACTAGAGAACAATAGTTTGATTTTGAAGTGTCCTTCTTGAAGAGCTGCTTACCATAGCTAAAGAGTCTTTTTTTATCCTTCCCAAGAGGAAAGTAGCCACTGAACAATTACAGTGCAGTAGTTAACCCCTTGAGCGATGAAAAAAATTTTGTAATCTGTGTTGTCAGGTTTATGAATGAGGACAGAGAAAAATAATTATGTAAAGAATAGCCCAGACTATTCGATGTATATTATTATTATTATTATTATTATTATTATTATTATTATTATTATTATTATTATTATTATTATTAGCTAAGCTACAACTCTAGTTGGAAAAGCAGTGCTATAAGCCCAGGGGGGTCCAACAAGGAAAATAGCTCAGTGAGAAAAGGAAACAAGGAAAAATAAAATATCTTAAGAAGAGTAACATCAAAATAAATATCTCCTATATAAACTATAAAAAACTTTAACTAAACAAGAGGAAGAGAATTAGAATAGAATAGTGTGCCCGAGTGTACCCTCAAGCAAGAGAACTTTAACCCAAGACAGTGGAAGACCATGGTACAGAGGATATGGCACTACCCAAGACTAGAGAACAATGGTTTGACTTTGGAGTGCCCTTCTCCTAAAAGAGTTGCTTACCATAGCTAAGAGTCTCTTCTACCCTTACCAAGAGGAAAGTATCCAATAAACAATTACAGTCCAGTAGTTAACCCTTTGAAAGAAGATGAATTTTTTGGTAATCTGTGTTGTCAAGTGTAAAAGGACAGAGAAAAATATGTAAAGAATAGGCCAGACTATTCGGTGTATATGTAGGCAAAGGGAAAGTGAACCGTAATCAGAGAGAAGGATCCAATGCAGCACTGTCTGGGCAGTCAAAGGACGACCCCATAACTCTCTAGTAGTAGTATCTCAATGGTTGGCTGGTGCCCTGGCCAACCTACTACTTATAAAAAAGGGTAAAGGGAAGAGGTGTAAGTTATTAGGAAAAACGTAGATTATTGATATCATGTTGTTTCAGTTATATCTTTATTATTAATATTTTTCAAATAATTTATATTCTGTTGTGGATGTTAATATTTGGTATTTTCGTTCAGTTAGCTCTTCGTTTATATACTGTTGATGATATTTCATAAACCTTTTTTCATATGTTCAATAATACTCAGTATTGTAGAAGTTTAATTTATTAGGGTGTGACCAAATACGGTGATACTCTATGCCTAAACAAACAATTGGACCAGTTGAACTT
>NC_090743.1:120063964-120068964 GCF_036898095.1 Palaemon carinicauda | reverse complement strand
CGCATGCGCGGGGCACATGTTTATTACAGGTGAACAATATGGCAGTTGATCCTGTGTCATAAAGCCTTCTCTTTGAACTATTCGAAGAGATTCAACATATTTATTATCAGAGAGAGAATGGAAGTAAGAGGGAATTATTTATTTTTTTCACTTTATAATTACGGTAATTATATATATTTATTAGTTGTTTGTTTTTGTTTATGTTATTTAGTTTTTTATTTGTTAAAGGAGAGGAAGGCCTAGATGCAGGTGGATAAATGCAGTAGATGATGCACCAGAGTGTGTTGGTATTCGATGTGTTGCTAATGAGTGCTCTTTGGATGGTTGAAAATGCTTGGATGTAAGAAGTGGAAGTCCCACTTTGTCAGCGAGTCATATATTGGATGAAGATGCGAGCCATTTTTACCAAACGATCCACCACAGTCACGTATCTACCATGTTTTGGTCAGTTTAGGCTCAAAATTCGCTACGTATTAGTGTCATATAATCTCCTAGCCATGCATTGGATTCGAACTCTGATCCACCAGCCACCCGTCGAGATACTACCGCTAGAGAGTTATGGGGTCTTTTGACTGGCCAGATGGTACTACATTGGATCCTTCTCGCTGGTTACGGTTCATTTTCCCTTTGCCTACACATACTCACTGAATAGTCTGGCCAATTCTTTACATATTCTCCTCTGTCCTCAAACACCTGACAACACAGATTACTAAAAAAAATTCTTCACACAAGGGGTTACTGCACTAATTGTTCAGTGGCCACTTTCCTCTTAGTAAGGGTAAAAGAGACTCTTTAAGCTATGGTAAGTAGCTCTTCTAGAAGAAGGACACTCCAAAACCAAACCATTGTTCTCTAGTCTTGGGTAGTGCCATAGCCTCTGTACCATGGTCTTCCACTGTCTTGAGTTAGAGTTCTCTTGCTTGAGGGTACACTCGGGGACACTATTCTATCTTATTTCTCTTCCTCTTGTTTTGTTAAAGTTTTTATAGTTTATATAGGAGATATTTATTTTAATGTTACTCTTCTTGAAATATTCTATTTTCCTTTTTTCCTTTCCTCACTGGGCTATTTTCCCTGTTGTAGTCTCTTGGCTTATAGCATCCTACTTTTCCAACTAGGGTTGTAGCTTAGCTAATAATAATAATAATAATAATAATAATATAAACATATCTTCGTTTGATTACAATATTCCAGAAGTTTTATTCCAGCTATGACCATTTTGGTAACGTGTCTACCTGGTGTTTTCCAGTCGGGGGTTCGAGTCCCGCTCAGTCTTGTGAGTGCCATTAGTGTCTGGATCCTTACCATCCTTGTGAGCTAAGATTGAGGGGTATGGGGTAGCCTACAGGTTTATTTGCTTAGTTATCATCAGCCATGCCTGGCCCTCCCTGGTCCTAGCTTGGGTGGAGAGAAGGCTTGGGCACTGATCATACAATTTAGGGTCAGTCTCTAGGGCATTATCCTGCTTGATAAGGCAATATCACTGTCACTTGCCTCTGCCATTCATGAGCTATCTTTAAAAATCCTTCAAGATTTTAAAGGTTTAAAGGTTTTAAAGGCCCTTGGATCGGTGAAACTTCAGAAGTTCAAACTTTCACCGAATGTTTTAATGTTGAACAGGCTCACATAAATCTCTCTTCATATTTTATATATGACAGATCTATTTTAACGTTGTTACGGATTATAAGATATTTTATAGTAATTATTAATTACTTCTCATGTTTTTTTATTTCTTTCCTTGTGTTCTTTCCTTTCCTCACTGGGCTATTTTTCCCTGATTTGGAGGAGTCCTTGGGCTTATAACACCCTGCTTTTCCAACTAGGGTTGTAGTTTAGCTAATAATAATAATAATAATAATAATAATAATAATAATAACTAGAAAAACACTCTGAAACTGCAGACCTCCGCCACGGCAGCTTATTTCCCGAAATCCACGTGTCTTTCCCAGAATCAATTAATCATTTTCCAGCTCTTTACATAAACTGAAATTGCAGCCGTATAGTTTATAACTGGAGTTTGACCTTTTGCATTTTCTTACACTCGACCTTGACTTTCGATCTTGACATGTATTAATTTGCGTGGATTTTTATATACGCAAATATGAACCAAGTTTGAAGTCTCTATAACAAAGGTGTCCAAACGTATGGGTGATTACGTATATTGGACCTTTTGCTTGACTGTGACCTTGACCTTTGATCTTGATCTTCCAAAATTCAATTATCCGCAGCTTTTTACATAACAGTTAATCCCTGTAAGTTTCATTACTCTACGATTAAAATTGTGACCAGGAAGATGTTCACAAACAAACACTCATACAAAAACACAAATAGGGGTAGAACATAACCTTACAACTTCGTTGGTGGAGGTGATAATAATAATAATAATAATAATAATAATAATGATAATCTTTCCAGTTACATTCGTAAAATTGAATCAACTAATTTTCAGTTAAGAAATCGCCCATTCACAGATATACATAAATAACAGATACGCGGACTAAATTGCATTTTCTCTTCACCTGTTATTGTCTGTTCATGGACCATAACAAGTTCCCAGGTCAAACGAGAGGAAGGAGACAAAAGCTCGTAAATAAGTAAACAAAGAGGATTTCTCTATGGTAATGAACCATTGCTATCGTAGAGTAACAAGTTTTTGAGGGTTATTGAAGCTTGTTAAAATAAGTCTGACCTGGAAAGGGTGATGATGACGAGACGTGGCTTTTCAGTGTTACCAAGTGATGTTAACAGAGTCGAACATTGGCCCAACATTGTTGCCAGATTCATTGTCTGTGAAAAGCCTATATTTTTAGAATCGAGTGTTTTATTCTTAATTTTGGATTCCTTATTTTTAAATTCACAAATTCGCACACATACTGTATAAATACACACACACACACACACATATATATATATATGTATATATATATATATATATATATATATATATATATATATGGGTCTTGGACTTCTTGCCTAAAGCACTTTCGTCTAAAGTACACCCAGCAACAAAACCGGTGTCGCCTGGCCAGACCTGAGTTGGAGAGATCATGCCCCTCTTGCCCTGAAAGGTGGCCGACGTTTAAACATCCGAGACATCGTTAGGATGGTTCGAATGGGAGGAGGAAGGAAATTACCGATATCACTCAAAGAAATGCGATGAAGAGAGAGAAATTTTTTATTCTTTTAAGAAATGTAATCTAATATTATTTCGAAACTAATTCATCAGAAAATTTTATCACAACTTTTTATTTTAATTTTCTTATCTTATTTCTATATAAAATTTTCTTGAATGATATTGGAACTGACTATTCATATTAATATTCATAACACGGAAATATCCTTCGTTTGCATTTTCTTAAGCCATTTCCCCCCCGCCTCTCTCTCTCTCTCTCTCTCCTCTCTCTCTCCTCTCTCTCTCTCTCCTCTCTCTCTCTCTCTGTGGCCTACGTTTTATATGTAGGGGCTAGTAATGTATCGTTTCAAATAGCACCTATTGGGTCACCAATCATTAATAAGTGGCCTTTGTTCAAAATTTCAATGGTAATGAGGTTTTAAAGGTTTAGTTGTTGATTTCAGTGTTTTCCTTTGATTTCGATCATAAGCCACATAGCTCGGTGTGGTTGGGGTCAGATTTTGTCACGGGTTATTTGGCTCCGGCCCTCTTAGAGAAAATAGTATTATTTGCTATATCAATTATATTAGTTTAAGGTCGGAGATTTAAACGCATCATCAGTTAACATAATCTATATTGCTTCAAAAGTGATTGGTTACAATAAAATATGTGAAATGACATGCAAATAAAGTTCATTAGTGCACTATTAAAGTGATGTGGTATGGTATAAAATATTAAACTATCAACACATTGTTTACTCAAATTATCTGGTTCGGCGTCAATAACCTTAGATGTCAGTATGACAAAAAACTCCTAATCAATCAGTCAATCAATCAAATTATCTGGGCTAGTCGCTCACTTTCAAGCGAACCCCCTTCCCTGGTGACGATTGCTCAATGCTCAAAGGTCCGAGTCTAGCTGGCTTCACCCTTCCCAAGGCAAAAGGAAATATTTCCTTAGCATTGAGTATTCGTATTATTACGATTTTATTTGTCGTTTCATGTCCTGATGTCCAACACCTTAAAAGTGTTCCCCCGGTGAGCTCTTCAAGGAATCCATTACTCTCGATATTTGTTCAATCAGTCTTTCGCATATTTACTTCGTTATTTATAGTTTGATATAATTTTAAACACCTGGAAAGCAAACTGTATGAAATATTGTCATCTTAATATTTTGTTTTTCATTTACGAAAAAACCTCCACCAGAAGATCTTCAACTGTGAGACCTTTAAACCTCAAACATTGGGGAATGGGGTAGAAGGATATAACCAGGTTAAATATGATGGTGGAGAGGTGGCAATTGGGTGATCTTAATGTATGGCTTGACGAGGTTTGCTTATTAACATTTATGAAGTGATGATGATGATGGTAATACCCCTATTGATAACATTTAATATCAATGATTCCAACTCGCAATGAAAACGGGCATATATCGTTCTAACATTGTTTTTAGGTGGTCATTGAACATCTTTGGAACATGGGATCTTCACCCGAAAGAAATACAATTCCAACACCAACTTGCAAAGTAGTTAGCGGTCTTGTGTGATCCTTGGGAACATCCAAATAATATAAAATATTTGATACAGGTAATATATATACATATATATATATATATATATATATATATAAATATATACATATATATATATATATATATATATATATATACATATATATATATATATATATATATAGAGAGAGAGAGAGAGAGAGAGAGAGAGAGAGAGAGAGAGAGAGAGAGAGGAGAGAGAGAGAGAGAGAGAGATAGAGAGACCGGTTTTGTTGCTGGGTGTACTTTCGTCTAATGTACTTTCGTCTAAAAGCACTTTGGTCTAAAGGTACTTTAATCTAAAACACTTTGGTCTAAAAGCACTTTAGCCTACAGGAAC
>NC_090743.1:120026464-120038964 GCF_036898095.1 Palaemon carinicauda | reverse complement strand
AGTTTTTTCTTCGATTTCCCTGCTCGGTGTACCAGTCTGCTTTTTTTGGTGAAGTACTCTGATTTGGGGTTTTGGCGATCGTTGTATTTTGTTTTCTCTTAGTTTTTTTGTTTGCTGTGTTTCATTATGAGTGAAAAGAGTCATTACCGTATCTGTGCGAATGAGGAATGTAAGGTGAGACTTCCCAAAATGGCGGTTGATCCTCACACTGTTTGTTCTCATTGTAGGGGTTTTGTTTGTGCCCTTGATAATAGGTGCGGGGAATGTAAGGTTTTGGATGAGAAAGATTGGTTAATTATGAAGCGCTATGTGCGTAAGCTAGAGCTCGATAGAGTTAGGAGAGCTTCTAGGTCTAAGTCTAAGTCTGTTAGTGGTAAGGAAGACGAACTTAGCGTAGATTTATCTATTGATCCTATTATTGATTCCTCTTTGGAAGTTGATCCTTCCCTTGGAGGTAGTAACTCCTGCACCTACTACAGGTTCCGTATCTACGGATGACCCTCGGTACGCTAGCCTGGCGGCCGAGTTGAAGGCCATTAAAGAACAGCTGGAGGCCTTTAAAGGTAAGGAAAGTGAAAGTGCTTGTGTTAGTGCAGTGGAGGTGGCGACCGACCGAATCTGTCATACCCCTAGGCCTAGACCTCTACCAAGCTCCCAGGACCAAGGGAGAAGGTACGTCGATGACCGAAAGGGGGTGAGAGGTACGTACCCTCGGTCAGCCGTCGCCTCAGACAGTCCTGTTGTCTATTCCCAGGCTGCTCTTGACCGTCACGGGAAAGACGAGTCGGATGTGTTGTTTTCTTCTCCGAATTCGTCCAGACGTAAATGGAAGTATGAAGCTTCAAGACCTACTAAGAGGAGATGGAACCGCGACGAACGGTCTCGTTCTATCTCTCCCGGTTCTAGCAGTTATGAACCTTGTCCGTCGGAGGATGATTTCGACTACGTGCCTGTGAAAAGGACGAAGCCTGCTGCCGAAGATACGAGTGTTATTCGTCAGCCCCCCCCTTCGGATCCGCAAGACCCAGATGATGTTGCTAAATCCTTTATGTCTGTCATGCAGGAACAACTTTTGACTTTAGTACAAGCCTTTAGCCGCCCTCACGCCCAGTCTGACAGACGTAAAGACGACTCGTTGCCGATTAAGAAGTCTGCTTCTAAGAGAGAACGGAGTTCTTCTTTAAAGAGAACTTCTCCCTCTCTACGCCAGGATGAGGAATGTGTGCTTGCGCCAGGCGATACTTCTTCGCGATACCAGGGCGATACGTTTTCTCGTTCTCGATACCGGGACGATACCTTATCGAACGAAGCTACTTCTCGTTCTCGATACCAAGACGATACCGCCTCCCGTGCGCTTCGACACGACGATACCTCCTCTCGTTCGCTTCGGCACGACGATACCTCCTCTCGTTCGCTTCGCCACTACGATACCTCCTCTCGTTCACGACGCCACGACGATACCGACCCTAGTTCTCGACGCCACGACGATACCGCCTCTCGTTCACGACGCCACGACGATACCGCCTCTCATTCTCGACGCCACGACGATACCGCCTCTCATTCTCGCCGCCATGACGATACCTCCTCTCGCTCTCGACGACAGAACGACTCTGCCTCTCGTTCTCGGTCCCAGGGCGATACCACCCTGCCTCTTCGGGACGATACTGCCTCTCGTTCCAAGGATTCTTCTAGCGCGGGACTCCAGGATGCAACCCGTCTTTTGCAGGATGATGCCTTTGATTTGCCCTTGTCGGGTTCTAAGGATTCTCCTCTTTCGAAGGATATTGCAGATGTGGATCAGGCCCTCGAGGATGTTTCTGATGACGATGATAATCCTGCCGATGCTGTGGGAGATTACAAAGTTCTCTCTCGCTCCCTTCTTGAACTTTTTGGAGAGGAATTCCAACCTGCTGCCCCTCAATCTCCTCAGTCCCAATTTAACAGAAAGAAGGCCAAGAAACAGTCGGCGTTCATCAAGATGAAGCTGTCTATCTCCGCAAAGAAGGCTCTCTCGAAGATTGATGACTGGATGATGGAGCGGAGACAAACAGTTAAGACTTCCTTCTCGTTTCCACCAGCTCGTCTTGCTTCAAGAGCGGGTATGTGGTATGCAACTGGAGAACCTTTGGGTCTGGGAGTGCCTTCCTCCTCCAAGGGTGACTTCTCTGGTTTAGTGGACTCTGCTAGAAGGCATGCTCTCAACTCAGCCAAGGTCATGTGGTCAATGTCGGAGCTGGATCATCTCGTCAAAGGTATTTTTAGAGCCTTTGAGGTTTTTAGTTTCCTAGACTGGTCGCTTGGGACTCTCGCAAGGAAAACTGAACAGATGGATGGATCTAGGGACCTTACGAGCATTATGTCCTGTATGGATAAGGCCCTCAGAGATGGGGCGAATGAGTTGGCTGCTCTGTTCTCAGCTGGGGTCCTAAAGAAGAGAGCTCTGCTTTGCTCTTTTGCTTCTAGGTCTGTTACCAATGCTCAAAAGTCTGAGCTTCTTTACGCCCCCCTCTCTCAACATCTTTTTCCCGAGTCTCTGGTTAATGACATTACGCGTTCTCTGGCCCAAAAAGCCACCCAAGACCTTTTATCTCGTTCTGCTCGTAAGCCCTTTGCAGCCCCTCCTTCTTCTTTGAAACGGGAGGAAAGGAGATTCCAGCAGCCCTTTCGGGGCAGGACTACTTCAAGATCAGATTTTAGAGGGAGAAGGCAAGATTCAGGACCAAGATCTACCAGGGGTTCTTTCAGACCTCGCTCCAGGAAATGAAGTTCGTCTCCTCCAGACGGTAGGCGCAAGACTGTCAGGTTTTTGGCAGTCCTGGAAGAGGAGAGGGGCGGACACCTGGTCCCTCTCAGTCATCAAGGAAGGATACAAGATCCCCTTTCTGAAAAAACCTCCTCTCGCAGATGCTCCGCTGGCCTTAGTAGCCCGGTACTCAGATCCTGGGAAACAGAAGGCTCTAGTAGACCTTGTCAACCAAATGCTAGACAAGGGGGCGATAGAACCGGTTCGGGATCTAGTCTCCCCAGGCTTTTACAATCGCCTGTTTCTGGTCCCCAAGAACTCGGGCGGATGGAGACCCGTCCTGGATGTCAGCGCGCTCAACGTATTTGTGGAGAAGACAAAGTTCTCCATGGAGACGACTCAGTCGGTGCTGGCGTCAGTACGTCCAGGGGACTGGATGGTGTCCCTCGACTTGCAGGACGCATATTTCCATGTCCCCATCCATCCGACTTCGAGGAAGTACCTGAGGTTTGTAATGGAGGGCAAGTGCTTCCAATTCAGAGCTCTTTGCTTCGGTCTCAGCACGGCTCCTCAAGTCTTCACCAGGGTAATGGCGAATGTGTCAGGTTGGCTGCATCAGGAAGGGATAAGGATATCCTTCTATCTGGACGATTGGCTGATTCGTGCACGATCGAGGGAGAAATGTCTGGAGGATTTACGGAAGACTTTTATGATGGCTCAGGATCTAGGCCTGGTCATCAACAGGGAGAAGTCTCAGATCAGACCGAGTCAGACTATTCTCTATTTGGGGATAGTTCTGAATTCAGTTCTTTTTCGGGCTTCTCCCTCTCAGGAAAGACAGGCCAAGTGTCTCGTAAAAGTCAGAACTTTCCTGGACAAGAAGAGATGCACAGCGAAGGAGTGGATGAGTTTGCTGGGGACTCTGTCCTCCCTCGAACTGTTTGTCTCTCTGGGGAGACTCCACCTAAGGCCTCTTCAGCACTTTCTTTCGAAGACATGGAACAGAAAGATGCAGGAAGACTCCTTTTCCTTCCCCATTCCAATAGAAGTCAAGACTCTTCTGAAGTGGTGGCTGGACCCAACCTTGTTAGGGGAAGGGATCTCCTTACACAAGAAGAACCCAGACCTAGTGTTGTTTTCAGACGCATCAGAGTCAGGCTGGGGGGCAACACTAGAAAGCAAGGAGGTCTCAGGCGATTGGGAAGGAATTCAGCTGGGATGGCACATCAACAACAAGGAGCTGATGGCCATTTTTCTGGGGCTAAAGGCCTTCAAGGACTTGGTGTCTGGGAAGATTGTGGAGGTCAACTCAGACAACACCACAGCTCTTGCTTACATCAGGAAGCAAGGAGGGACTCACTCTCTGTCTCTCTTCGAGACAGCAAGAGAGCTCCTTCTTTGGGCGAAGGAGAACAGGATAAGCCTGCTGACGAGGTTTGTTCAGGGACAGAAGAATGTGAGGGCGGACATGCTCAGCAGGAAAGGGCAGGTCCTTCCCACAGAATGGACCCTCAACCAACAGGTCTGTCAGAGTCTCTGGAGGCTGTGGGGGAGACCCCTCATCGATCTTTTCGCCTCCAATTTATCCAAGAGGATCCCCATCTATTGCTCCCTAGTTCCGGACAGAGAGGCAATAGCAGTAGACGCCTTTTTGATGGATTGGACGGGGATGGACACTTATGCTTTTCCCCCGTTCAAGATCATCAATCTGGTAGTCAGGAAATTCGCCCTCCTCGATTCGGGACGGATGATCCTGATAGCTCCGTTCTGGCCGATGAGGGAATGGTTCACGGAGGTGGTGGACTTGTTGATGGACTTTCCAAGAAGCCTCCCTGCAAGTCCAAATCTGCTCAGACAACCCCACTTCGAGAGATATCATCAAAACCCCCTCGCTCTCAATCTGACTGCCTTCAGACTATCGAGAAGCTCGTCAGATCGAGAGGCTTTTCAGCGCAAGCTGCAAAAGCTATCGCCAGAGCGAGGAGGGTCTCTTCGCAGAGGGTCTACCAGTCCAAGTGGGAGACTTTTAGGGCTTGGTGTAGGAAGCACAAGATTTCCTCATCCACTACCTCTGTGAGCCAGATTGCGGATTTCTTGTTGTACCTCAGACAGGACGCTAAGCTAGCTGTGTCCACTATCAAAGGGTACAAAAGTATGCTCTCTTCCGTCTGTCGGCATAGAGGCTTGGACTTGTCTCGAGACAAGGACTTACATGACCTCTTGAAGTCTTTTGAGACGACCAAGCAGACCCAGTTAAAGCCCCCTTCTTGGAACCTTGATGTAGTTCTTAAATTTCTGTGCACCAAGAGATTTGAGCCCATATCACAGGCTCCCCTTAGGGAGGTTACCAAGAAGACCCTCTTTCTTTTGGCCTTAGCAACAGCTAAAAGAGTTAGTGAAGTCCATGCAATTGAAAAACAGGTAGGCTTCAATCTGAATGGGGCAGTTTGTGCCTTGAGATTAGACTTTCTCGCTAAGAACGAGAACCCTTCTAAGCCCTGGCCGAGGACCTTTGAGGTTCCTAACTTGACCAACCTAGTGGGTCAGGAGCAAGAGAGGCTGCTCTGTCCAGTACGAGCCCTCAAGACCTACTTGTCTCGCACAAAAAGTGTGAGAGGCTCTTCTAGCTCCCTGTGGTGTTCTGTGAAAGATCCTCAAAAGCCCCTTTCCAAGAACGCTTTATCCTTTTTCCTGAGGGAAGTGATAAGAGAAGCGCATCTCTTGTGTGAGGAGGAACACTTCGGACTTTTAAAAGTGCAAGCCCACGAAGTGAGGGCCATTGCGACCTCGCTTGCTTACCGCAAGAACATGTCGCTCCGTCAAATTATGGATGCGACATTCTGGAGGAGCAACTCTGTGTTCGCCTCTCATTACCTCAGAGAGGTGAGGGTGGATTATGAGAAATGTTATACCTTGGGACCATACGTAGCTACGGCTTCTGTATTAGGCAAAGGAGTTACTACCTCCCCTCAACCTTAGTTTTGTTTACTTGTGCATAGGTTGGTGTATTTTTTATTGGTTGTCTGAGGACTTCGACTTGTGTACAGTCACCTCAGTCTAGTTAGATCATTTTTATCTACTTTGCAAATGTTAGGTGGTTGGTTTGGTAAAGTTGCGGTTTATTATTTTGGGCAATAGGTAGTCCTGAAGTCTAGTCAGATTGTTGGTCTCACCCCGTTGACAGACTCGATTGAGTGTTTTCAGCACTGCAGGTCACATCCTGGCTGACACTCCTAAGGGAAAGCGACTCAAGAGGCAGGAACCTTTGAAGTCAGCTACCTTAGCAGGTAAGGAATCAAGGTGTTTATTTATCCTACAACTTTTTTGGTTGTTTCCCCAACGATGTTACTGTCTATCACCCTCCTCCAAGTGTGTTAATCAGCTATGTATATATAACTGCCAGGTAAGTTCTATTCGTAAAAATGAAGTTTTTATGATAAAACAAAGTTTTATGAATACTTACCTGGCAGTTATATATACATTCGAAGGCCCACCCACCTCCCCTCAGGAGACAGGTCGGGCATAGATGAACTGAAGAACAGAGAACGGGAATGATTCCTCCTACCACCCTTTGACGGGTGTTACCACCCAACCACCACAAGGCGGTTGCCTAGTTTTAGAAAAATTCTGCCGAAATAGAGATAATTAGCTATGTATATATAACTGCCAGGTAAGTATTCATAAAACTTTGTTTTATCATAAAAACTTCATATTAAATATTTATCTAATTTTCGATTTGAAGGTAGTTTTTTTTATAATTTTTTTTTTCATTTATTTTTGGAGTTCATGATTGCATTTATAACTCGTTTCTTATTTATTATAGAAGTCTACATTCAATTTTTGTCATGGTTCTCTGATTAATTGAAAACCCCGAAAGTGAATAGTTTTTTATGTATTTCTGGACTACATTTTAATTATAGTTTATATTTTTATATTTTATATTTTATATTGTATGTTATATAATAGTTGTTTGTAATATAAATTTAGGGTCAAATTTTCTCGAATCATTTTAAAGTCAAATTTAAACGTAAACTTGTCATTTAATTGAAAATTTATAACCGATTTTTTTTTATATTAGACTTCTCCATTCCTTGAAGTTATGGCTGAAATAAAATTTCAATTTACCCTTTGACCTGTAATTTTGAGACTGACCTCCCTCTAGACCTACTCATTTCCATCATCAGTGTAATATGCCTATCAAGTTCGAAGTTTATATGTGAAGGATCTAATATAATGTTGTTGCTGTTCTTGAAATGTTTAATTTTGATTGTTTATTCTAATCATGCAGTTTGTTTATTTCGTTTTTTCCTTTCCTTACTCGGCTATTTTTCCCTATTGGAGCCCTTGGGCTTGTAGCATCTTGCTTTTCCAACTAGGGTTATAGCATGGCTTGTAATAATGATAATGATAATAATAATAATTAAAGTAATAATAATAATGATAATAATAATGATATTAATATAATAATAATAATAATAATAATAATAATAATAATAATAATGATAATAATGATTAAAAAACGATTATAACAATATCAGTAATAATAATAATGATGATAATAATAATGATAATAATAATAATAATGATAATAATAGTAATTAAAATAATAATAGTAATAATAATAATAATGATAATAATAATAATAATAATTAAAATAATAATAATAATAATAATAATAATGAAAATAATAATAGTAAAAATAATAATAATAATGATAATAATAATAATAATAGTAATAATAATAAAAATAATAATAATTTTAATAACAATAGCAATAACAATAATAATGATAATAATAATAATAATAATAATAATAATAATAATAATAATAATAATAATAAAAACAATAATTATAACAATAGCAGTGTTAATAATAATGATAATAATAATAATGATAATAATAATAATAAATAAAATAATAATAATAATAATAATAATAATAATAATAATAATAATAATAATATATAGTTCAAACAACAAACTTTCAGCTGCTAGTCATTGTCAAGCACAAACTCCTGCTTGACCTTTGACCTGTGAGAATTATATTGACCTTGATTTTACTCTGCTTTTAGGCATTGTTTATAGTGTGAATATCAAATAAATCGTCTCTGTTGCGTATAATGCAAATGATATGATAGAAGTTGGTCTGGCAGACACAACTTTCCTCAATTATAATTCGTTTTTTTATTATTATTCGATTATAATTATTATTATCATTATTCATTTTTTATTACTATTTTTATCAGTATCAGTATTATTATACTTGTCGTTATTGTCAATATTATTATTATTATTATTATTATTATTATTATTATTATTATTATTATTGTTGTTGTTGTTATTTATATTATTATTAATTTTGATATTTTTTTTATTTTCTTTTTTGTTACTGTTATTTTATTTATTATTATTAGTATTATTACTCTTATTATTAATATTATTTTTATTGATATTGTTGTTGTTATTCATATTAATATTATTTCTGATGTGTTTTGTTTCTGTTTGCTACTATTATTATTATTATTATTATCATTATTATTATTATTATCATTATTATTATTATTATTAAAGACCACGCATAGACTTACACAATAAATTTCCACACAACAAAATGTGTGCAAAAAATCAGCCAATTATAAACAAACAAATAGAGCATCCTTTTCCCTATCCATCAATAACTAACCCAAAACATAACGAGCGGAGAGGGGAGGGGGAAGGGCTGAGGATAAGGGGGGGAGGAGATCATTTCCCAAAGAAGTCATTACAGATGATTATCCCTGGCTTGTTTGAGTTGGTATGCGGTCGGCCTAAATGGCATTTTCCTGTGAGAAACAGCACAACTGTGTTGACTCTGGGCTTTGACATCTTCGCTTCTCTGGACTGGTCTGATCTGTTGTGTGGTGTTATTTTTGTGAGATAAATGATAATGATAACAATTATAATAGTTTTATTGATTACAGCAAAGACAATAACAATAATGATAATGGTTATCTTGTGAGACTGAGAAACAGCACAACTGTGTTGATTCTGATCTTTGACATCTTCGCTTCACTGGACTGGTCTGGTCTGGTGTGTGGTGTTATTTCTGCGAGACAAATGATTATGATAACAATTATAATAGTTTTATTGATTACAGGAAAGACAATAATAATAATGATAATGACTATCTTGTGAGACTGAGAAACTGCACAACTGTGTTGGCTCTGGGCTTTGACATCTTCGCTTCTCTGGTCTGGTCTGGTTTGTGGTGGGATTTCTGTGAGACAAATGATAATGATAACGATTATAATAGTTTTATTGATTACAGCAAAGACAATGACAATAATAATAATAATAATGACTATCTTGTGAGACTGAGAAACAGCACAACTGTGTTGACTCTGGGCTTTGACATCTTCGCTTCTCTGGACTGGTCTGGTGTGTGGTGGAATTTCTGTGAGACAAATGATAATGATAACGATTATAATAGTTTTATTGATTACAGCAAAGACAATGACAATAATAATAATAATATTAATAATGATAATAATAATAATAATAATAATAAGGATTATCTTGTGAGACTGAGAAAAAGTATAACTTTGTTGACTGTAAAAGTGGACATTTTTTGCTGCTCTGGTTCGGGGGGGGGGGGGGGGTATGGGTTTCGTATGAGACGAATGATAATGATAGTGATTAAAATGATAATATCTTTATTAAGAGCAGCAACAACAATAGCAATGATAATGTTGATGACAACAATAGTAGTGATAATGATAGTAATAATGATTGAAGTGATGATAGTATGGAAGTATTTCTGTGAATTGTTTAGTAAAGTTACAATGTAAATCACAATTAAATTTAACGGTAAAGTAAAATATATAGATATTTGTAATATAAAACATTAGAATAATGTTAATACTAAAATACTAGAATTATGATGGTGATGATAATTTGAATAATCAGGGTTAAATTGGTAATGTTAAGGACAAATCAACTATCTCGCGAATAGTTTGACAATAGTTCAAGCTTTCATTTCCGAATAGTTTTTGATCTAGTTTTTAATTTTGAATACCTTTTCCTCCATAAGACACAACATTACACAATATTCTGGAAGTTCTATTCCAGCTCCGACTAGATTGTGGAATGATCTTCAATATCAGGAAGTATTATTTTTCCTTCATTAAACGTTTAAAGGTCGCTCATAAATGGCAGAGGCAAGGGGCAGTGACGTTGCCCTATCAAGTAGGACAGTGTCTTAGAGACTGACCATATTGCATATGATCAGCGCCCAAGCTCCCTCTCCACCCAAGCTAAGACCAAGGAGGGCCAGGTAGTGGCTGCTGAGGACTCAGCAGATAGACGTATAGGGTCCCCCAAACCTCCTATTCTTAGCTCACAAGGATGGTGAGGTTGCAGCGACCAAAGGAAATAACGGGTTTGAGCGGGACTCGAACCCCGGTCTGGCAATCACCAGGCAAGGACGCTACCACCAGGCCACCACAACCCTAATTACTTATAGTATATTTAGTTTATTTGCTATATCTTTATTTTTTCTCACTGGGGTCCTTTCCCTGTTGTTCTCTAGTCTTGGGTAGTACCATTGGTAGTATCATAACTTGCACTGTCCGGGCTTAGAGTTCTCTTGCTTGAGGGTACAACCAGATTCAATCTGTTTCCTTATTTCTTTTCCTTATTTCCTTTTGTCTCTGAGCTATTTTCCCCGGTTGGAACCCTGGGGCCTTATAACTATAACATCTTGCTTTGGCAACTAGGGTTGTTGCTTAGATGATAATAATACTAATAATGATAATAATAATATTAATATTAATAATACACACTTGCACAAGTAATCCGAGACTATATATCATCTCTCGTTCTTTAAGATAAGAAAATAAAATTTTGGGCTCTAGCTTTTTAGGATGATGTCAAAATTGGGGTCATACCGGTTTAGGGTCCTTTTTTGAGTCGTAAAAATGAAAGTTCTCCCTCTTCGGCGTCACAAGGTGGCAATTATTATTATTATTATTATTATTATTATTATTATTTATACTTGCTAAACTACAACCCTAGTTGGAAAAGCAGGACGCTATAAGCCCAAGGGCTCTAACAGGGAAAATATTTGTCACTAGTTTTAGGCCCCAGGGGCGATCTATCTCCTTATTTAGAAACCTGGGGAACCCGAATTTTTAACTGCATTAGTTAGTTAATAATTACAGAGATGCTAAGTCTCCGTCTTTTTGAATAACCCAGCTTAGTTGAGTGATAGACTTAGTTTTTTGTCTCTCTTAAACCCGAAGGTCTTGATTTTATATTTCATGTGAAGGAATATTGTCATGTCAGTGTAATTTCTAAAAATTATTCCATCCTAAGTGTCGCTTAAAATCCATAATCCATCTAATATCATTACCCTTGATTCTTATAGGGCACACGTTATTTTGAAAAAATATATTTGAAATTAATATTTATCATCTTTACATTATTTTATGGGTCGATTTTCTATTAAGATCATTTATGATTCATATATTTGTGTTTCAGTTTATTTATCTATTCAAATTCTTCTGGTTTAGTGCAAATTTCACGTAAAAATTGTAATAGCAGCATTGGTATTTGCATAGTATATATGTGTTTATGTGTTTTCCACTTCTTTTTGGAGTATTGGGAATTTAGATAAATCTATGTTGTCAGTTAGGTTATTATTAATTAATTAATGATCGTTATGTACATTTAAACCTAAACTTTAATATTGTCATTTAAAACACTTACGTAGCCTAAGCATGAAATAAAAATCCCGAAATGTTTTATTATGGTTTACTATGGAATCCATTTTCTGTTATGTTAGTACTATAGTAGAAAACGGGAATTATTCATTTAAGGGTAACTATTGTATTGATCTGCATATCCAATGATGACATTCGATCTTTTACTCAGATTGTTATTTAAATCATTGACGCGCTATTTGTTATACTATGAATTATTTTGTGTGTATATGAGAGAGAGAGAGAGAGAGAGAGAGAGAGAGAGAGAGAGAGAGAGAGAGAGAGAGAGAGAGACGTGTTCTTTACATAGGGTACAGTGACGATGGAGTGCCTGGTCCCAGACTGGCGGACGGCAATTGAGTTTATTAGCCTTAGACTATCGTTAAATACGGAGAAATATACATATGGTAAATATACAGTATTCATACATATTTTAGAAACTAGCCTTAGACTATCGTTAAATACGGAGAAATATACATAACCATATGGTAAATATACAGTATTCATACATATTTTAGAAACTTGCTTAACCAGCCACAAATTCCCGTGTTAAGTATATATAAAAATATATTATTCAATCCAATTTTATATTTAGCCTTTTTTTCAATGTAAATAATTCAGCCTTTTATATGAGTGTACTTTGACTGGCCAGATAGTACTACATTCTGGTCACGGCTCAATTTTCCTTTCCCTACACATACATCGAATAGTCTGACAATACTAAGATGACGGAAAAATTCTTCTGCACTCTAGGGTTTAACTAATAAACTTTAGTTTTTCAGTGGCTACTTAACACTTGGTAAGGGTAGAAGAGATTATTTAGCTATGGTAAGCAGGTCTTCTAGGAGAAGGACACTCCAAAATCAAACCATTGCTCTCTAGACTTTGGTAATGCTATAGCCTCTTTGCCATATCGTCACCCTCATAAACTAATTGCCTAAGTCATTTTCTCCACTTGTTGGGAACTCAAAAATAAAACCTTCTCATTTCCTAATTCTTTATATCATTGTCTTGAGTTT
>NC_090743.1:120011464-120018964 GCF_036898095.1 Palaemon carinicauda | reverse complement strand
ATCAGTTTTCTAAATTCCCTTGACTAAACTGCTAGGTATTAGTCATCTAGAAGGGTCTTTTTTTCTGAAGGCAGTCCACCGTAGCCATTTGCGATAATTTCATTTTATAAAATGACACTTTCAGTGCAGCCATTAAGTAATGTATTTTCATTCTAGGCCAATGTAGTATGCCCTGTGGTGAAATCACACTTGTCCTTTCTTGCTCGAGGTTTTCGGCAACCTCCAGCCGATGATAGCGAGCGAAAGTGCTGTAGTTTCACTACGATCTCGCGGTTCGTGGAGCAAATAAGAAAAAGTTAAACGAAACTGATAAGTTGAGCTACTACCGCCAGAGTTATGGGATCTTTTGACTGGCTAGACAGTATACTACATTGGATCCTTCTCTCTGGTCATGGTTCATTTTCCATTTGCCTACACACACACCGAATACTCGGGCCTATTCTTTACATATTCTCCTCTGTCTTCACACACTTGACAATACAATGATTACCAAACAATTATTCTGCTCCCAAAGGGTTACTGCACTGTAATTGTTTAGTCACTTCAGTGGCCACTTTCCTCTTGGTAAGGGTAGAAGAGACTTTAGCTATGGTAAGCAGCTCTTCTAGGAGAAGGACACTACAAAATCAAACCATTGTTCTCTAGTCTTGGGTAGTGCTATAGCCTCTGTACCAAGGCCTTCCACTGTCTTGGGTTGGAGTTCTCTTGCTTGAGGGTACACTCGGGCACACTATTCTATCTTATTTCTCTTCCTCATGTTTAGTTAAATTTTTCATAGTTTATATTGGAGATATTTATTTTAATGTTACTGTTCTTAAAATATTTTATATTTTCCTTTTTTCCTCTCCTCACTGGGCTATCTTCCCTGGTGGAGCCCCTGTGCATATAGCATGCTGGTTTTCCAACTAGGGCTGTAGCTTAGCAAGTAATAATAATAATAATGATAATAATAATAATAATAATAATAATAATAATAATAATAATTATTATTATTATAATAATAATAATATCATGGCGCTCAGAAATTTTTTAACTTGCAGTAATATGTATTATGGGTATATTACGTTAATGGAAGAATTTTACAACTACCACAAGATGAACAAAGCAGATTTCTATTCTCTTGAGGCTTGTTGGACCCATGTCTTATTTGAAGCCGCCATTTTGTGTGTTTACATCTGACGTCATGCTCGCAGTTTGTGCTTGCTGCTTCCCGTCCAGTTGGGAAGACAATATCCCATACAACAAGCTCTCAAGCTCTCCATTTTGGGCAGTAACGGCTTGCTGCTGGCCAAAAAAAAAAAAAAAAAAAAAAAAATGCCTGGTGTGATTACAGCTTTAGCAGTAATATATAAATGCTTTACAAGTCATGGCCACCCATACTAGGTTGGTTTGCTGTGAGCGAACAATCGAAATTCTCCCACCGTCACCAATCCGCACTGGCGAGAGTGGTAATGAAATGGCCAAACCACAGACATAAATAAAGGCATGTCTGAGGCCTTTCTCCTGCAGTGGTTTAGAAACAGCTGCATTTGTTGTTTTTGAACAGGTTTAGAGAAATTCCCATGTTCAATGGGAAAAGAAAACTTTCTTAATAATCTTTATATATCTACAAAAAAAAAATCTAAACAAAACGTAAATCTTGTGAAAATAATATGTTTAATATCACATCCATAATGCAAAGTAGAACAAAAAACCACAACAAAAAGTTAATGTAATTTTCCCTAAGCACGTCCATCGCTTATTATTATTATTATTATTATTATTATTATTATTATTACTATTATTATTATTATTATTAGCTAAGCTACAACCCTAAATGGAAAAGCAGGAAGCTATAAGCCCAAGGGCTCCACGGGGAAGTTAGCCTAGAGAGGAAAGAAAATAAGGAAATAAATAAACTATATATGAAAAGTAATAGTAAAAAAATAAAAATGTATAAAGACAAGTAACAATGTTGAAATAGATATGTCATTTATAAACAATTAAAAGAGAAACATGTGAACCTGTAGATAGTAGGTAGGCCAGGGCACCAGTCGCCTGTTGAGATACTACCGCTAGAGAGTTATGGGGTCCTTTGACTGGTCAGACAGTACTACACTGTGGTTACGGTTCTTTCCCTTTGCCTACACATACACCGAATAGTCTGGCATATTCTTTACAGATTCTCCTCTGTACTCATACACTAGACAACACTGAGGTTACCAAACAATTCTTCTTCACCCAAGGGGTTAACTACTGCACAGTAATTGTTTAGTGGCTACTTTCCTCTTGGTAAGGGTAGAAGAGACTCTTTAGCTATGGTAAGCAGCTCTTCTAGGAGAAGGACACTCCAAAATCAAACCATTGTTCTCTAGTCTTGGGTAGTGCCATAGCCTCTGTACCATGGTCTTCCACTGTCTTGGGTTAGAGTTCTCTTTCTTGAGGGTACACTCAGGCACACTATTCTATTTAATTTCTCTTCCTTTTGTTTTGTTAATTTTTTATAGTTTATATAGGAAATATTCATTTCAATGTTGTTACTGTTCTTGAAATATTTTATATTTCTTTGTTTCCTTTTCTCACTGGGCTATTTTCCCTGCTGGGGCCCCTGGGCTTATAGCATCCTGCTTTTCCAACTATTGCTCTAGCTTAGAAATTAATAATAATAATAATAATAATAATCATAATAATAATAATAATAATAATAATAATAATAATAATATAAAGACATTCGCTGTAAGTTTGAACTAAAGAAGTTCCGAGATTTATTTAAGTCCAGATAAGACCCTTGTTAGGATCAAAGGTCTTTCATATAAAGTAGGGGCTTTATTGGATTAAAATGCCTCTAAAGGGTCTCCCTTGATCAAGAAACCTTTATGAATTTTTAGGTAATCAATAAAGGTATTTATCCAAATATGGTACGAATTTTTAGGTAAGCAATAAAGGTATTTATCCAAATATGGTACCAATTTTTAGGTAAGCAATAAAGGTATTAATCCAAATATGGTATGAATTTTTAGGTAATCAATAAAGGTATTTATCCAAATATGGTACGAATTTTTAGGTAATCTATAAAAGTATTTATCCAAATATGGTGTTTTATCCCTGTAGAGTTTCTTAAGTGTTTCCTGTTTTACTATTTATGATTTTGTTTTAAGATACCGTAAAATAATTATGTATAATAATGAAAATGATAATAAGATCAATAATCATATTGATTATGATAATGATTATTATGATGATAGCGATAATAACTTAAGAATAATTTATATTTATATAATATATTTTAATGATATTTTCCATGTTCACAACCTCTATTCAAGTATACAGAATGAATGTACCTCTGACTGGCTTTGCCATCCCGACCCTCTTTTATACTACTACCCGAACATTTTAAGGCAGGATACACTTGAGGTCTATGTTTTGTTTCTTTTTTTATTTAGATTATTTTTTTTTTATTTATTTTTTTTGTCCTAATTATGTTTTTTTTTTTAATCTGCATTTTTAAGTGAATTTTCAACACACCTGCCAATCAGTTGTCTCCTATTTTTATTTTCAATATATACAACAACAACAACAACAAAAACAACAACAACAACAAATGCAGCCGTTTCTACTCCACTGCAAGGCAAAAGGCCTCAGACATGTCCTTATTCATGTCTGGGGTTTGGCCAGTTTTCATCATCATGCTGGCCAGTGTGGACTGGTGATGGTGGGAATTTTTTTGTCTGATCGTTCATAGCAGACCAACGTAGTATGAGTGAACCTGACGAGTTTAGCTTTGCTGATTATGGCGATACACAAACTTTCACCATGTGATGTTATCCCCATATATATATATATATATATATATATATATATATATATATATAATATATGAATATATATATATATATATATATATATATATATATATATATATACATATGTATATTGTGTTCGTGAATGAATATGTGAACGTACACATACATGTTTTGGAATCTGAATCATAGCAGCGACTCAAAGTTACTAATATTAATGAAGTAATAAAAATGAACATTTCTGTACACATACCTACATAATTGTATGCCCCTCCAAGATAAAAAAATAAAAAATAAAATAAACAGCCAATTAACATAAACCTAATTTTTACATTCTCACGGACCTGCCCCTCCATCTTATCCAGTAATAACCAAGAGTAATTATTCTGATGCAATGATTAACCCTCCTCCTCCTCTCCCTCCTCCTCCTCCCCCTTCTCCTCTCCCTCCTCCTTTTCCTCCCCCTCCTCCTCCTCCTCCTTTTCCTCCTCCTTCTCCTTCTCCTCTTTTTCCTCCTCCTACTTCTCCTCCTCCTCCTCCCCCTTCTCCTCCTCCCCCTTCTCCTCTCCCTCCTCCTCATCCTCCCCTTTCTCCTCCTCCTTTTCCTCCTCCTCCTCCTTTTCCTCCTCCTCCTATTCCTCCTCCTCCTCCTCATCCCCCTACTCCTCCTCCCCCTCCTCCTCCTCCTCCTCTTCCTCCTCAGAGAAAAAATATGAAAAGAAATGTACATCCTCCTCCCTGAACCTCTTGAATATTAAAATGTAATTATTCATTATTTTTACGACAGACCGGAGCATATGGCTTAGCTGCGGTTCGCTTAGTAGTCTACAGACCTTCCAAAAGTTTTGAGTGCACATAACTTCCAGTAGCTTCCGTTGTATAGTTTGGCTTTCATAGTTTAAGCTAACTTCATCCACGTTTTCTATAGTATGCTGTGGTTTCCATGTCATGGCTTCTAAAGTACTTTAGTATATAGTTTTTTTAAATGGTAGTTCTAGTATATATTTATAGAATTATAGTTATAGTATATGGTTTTAGAATTATAGTTTTATAGTTTCAAAAGTTCATCTTTCAATAATTTGATATGTATATATATATATATATATATATATGTGTGTGCATATATATATATATATATATATACATTGTATATATGTTATAAAATTAGTTTAAAAAGTTCACCTTTCAATAATCTTATATATATATATATATATATATATATAAATATATATATACCACACGTGTTTACAATTATAGATCAGAACAGGTATTATTGAACTTTGCTACTCAGGATAACAAATGGCTAGTAAAGTGGTAACGCATTCGCCTAGCATTCTCATGACAGCAGATCGATCCCAGCTCGGGACCTTAAGTTTAATCTATTTACTGGGCAGGCCACTGATGGGGGTTTGGGCTTGCCCGGCTGCCGTTTTGGTGAGCATCTATTCTGATGAAACTGGAACTGAACTTCTTTCCCTTTACATTTAGTATATTTCTATAGTGTAGTTTTCCATATATAGAGTTTTTCGAAAAATGTAATATATATATATATATATATATATATATATATATATATATATATACATATATATATATGTAATATATATAATATATGTATATATACAGTATATAATATTAGTAATAATAACAATAATGATAATAATAATAATAATAATAATAATAATAATAATGATAATAATGATAATAATAATCTTAATTTCAGCAAGAGTTCAATAGGGGTATAGTGTTGTTACACTTATGACATCAGCAGAAAAAAAGATAAAAAATGCAATAATAATAAAAACAGAATTTGAAACCTACAGATATACAAAATATCAGTCTCTCTCTCTCTCTCTCTCTCTCTCTCTCTCTCTCTCTCTCTCTCTCTCGTTTTTTTTTACTAATTTATTTATTCAATTATCTGTTTCTACTTATTAATGTGTTTATTTTCTAATATATTCATTAGTTCATTGCCTGTCAGGAACTGAGTTGTGCAATAAAAACGTTGATGTTTTTATACCTTTGGTAATTTGCATTCTATTTGACGACTGGTCACTTTCACTGGTATATATGTAATTTAATAGCTTTACTCGTCTCTAAAATTGGTTGGTTAATTTTTTATACAAGCATTAAAACCAGATGGGAAATAAATGAAGAAGCCCTTTCTTAGTATATATATATATATATATATATATATATATGTATATGTATATTTATATATATATATATATATATATGTATATATATATATATATATATATATATCCAATGCAGGACAAATGCCATGGCAATTCATGCCTGGGGTTTGGCCAATTTTCATCACCACCCTGGCTAGTGTGGATTGGTGATGGTGGGATATTTTTCGTCTGAACGCTCACAGCAAACCAACCTAGTAAGGGTGGCCCTGACTAGTACAGCTTTGCTTATCATGGCAGTACGCAAACCCTTTCATCAAGCTAAGGTATCTCTTCTCAGAAATGGATATGTGTATATATATATATATATATATATATAATGTGTATATGTATGTATACAAGTATACTCAATGTTACATAAACAAACGTACAGAGCAACAGATATTTGAAAAGCAATAGGGAAAAAAACACACTCGAAAATGCATAGGAGATTGTAATACACGAAAATTACCATCGCAAATAATGCAGTCATGAAGATGCGCCCGACAATTTGGTACAGATTGATTGATTCCCTGTGTATTGTGGCGTCGCCTTCCGTCATGTCGCGATCCGCGAGGAAAAACCGAAATTTTAGAATCTTTTGGGAAGTGGTTTGCGAGTCAGACTGATCACATTTCCGATTGGTCTTTCCTCTCCCTTCCCCCTCCCCCTCTCTCTCCCTCCTTCCTGTAGACTTCATTACCTCCCTCTCCCACCCTTGGATGAATCCTCCTAGTTCCTTCACTCTCATATCCCTGACATGTATCCCCGGGTGGGAATGCGTTCGAAAAGGGACGTAAGTCCCAAACCAAAATAAGAGATCTTGCTGCTGCGCTTCCCTAGCGAGCAGGACCAACCACCGAACAGCAGTAGCATAAGAACAAGAGAGACCCCATTAGGGACGAAGGCATTGAGCTAGAGGAGCCTTTTAGCGGCCTGTGACTGGGTGGCTGCTGCTGGCTGGCTGGCTGCCTTCGTTAGCTTTTAGTTGGCGCTTGGGAGGCGTAGCGAGAGCACGTGTTCGTAGCGAGTTTTCGCGCGTTTTGACCTCTGAGAACGTGCTGGCTCCTTCGATGTCATTCTCTTGGGCTTATTTGATTTGCTTCAGGTTGTGTTTACTTTGGGATTTGCGTTGATTGATTGTGTGCTGAAAACTGGCGTTGCACATATTGTGGTTATTTATGAAAAGTAGACAGTGAGTGATTTAGTTATACAGATGGACTGTAATTTTTTAGTCTTAAGTATTTACGGTATGTTTGTTAATAAGACTGAAAAGTGTTTTGTAACGTGCAAAGTATATTGACAATTTCGTTGTGAAGAAAATTTGCTAAAGTGATCGAGAAAAAAACAATAGCATTTTTGGGACAATTTTTGACATTCGTAACGTCAAAAGCTACGGTCAAAACCAAGAAAAAATATCGTAATTGAATAGAAAATTAACTTCATTTAATATATAGTATTTTTAACTTTACAACTGCCTGTTAAACGTATACAAATCCCACAAAGAAATATTATAGACATTTTTAATCATTATAAAATATTGGACA
>NC_090743.1:120003964-120006464 GCF_036898095.1 Palaemon carinicauda | reverse complement strand
ACTATTACACTATAATTTTATTGATAACTTTTAATATTATTATCATTATAATTTATTATTATTATTATTATTACACTTTAATTTTACTGTTAAATTTTAGTATTATTATTATTATTATTATTATTGTTATTATTATTATTATCATCAATAAACTTCAGTATTATTGTTAACTATTGTTATTATTATTGTTATTAAAATTATTATTATAATTGTTATTATTTCATTCTAAATTTAATGTTATTGTTATTATTTCATTCTAAATTTATTATTATTATTATTGTTATTATTATTTTTACACTCTAATTTTATTATTATTATTTTTATTTGTATTCTCATGGTTTTCATTATTATTACTTTATTTTTTATCCAGGTCATTATTATTATTATTATTATTATTATTATTACAATTCATTTTATTAATATTATCATTATTATTACTTCTTTTTTTTATCCATGTAATATTATTTATGTTATTACCCTATTGTTCTAGGTTACCATATATTATGTTATTATAAAGCAAAAATCATTTTTTTAATATTGCATTTTATTTATATTTGAAAACGAATCACTGTTTTTTTTTTTTATTCACACATCAATATAGCATTTATAATATCGGATATTCAAACTCTCTCTCTCTCTCTCTCTCTCTCTCTCTCTCTCTCCCTCGTTGTCATGGCAACAGATAGGCAGGCTTGGGACCCTGTCCTATCTCTGGGAAACGGTGATTGATATTTTCTCCTTTCAATTACCTGTCCATCAACAATGAAGCTGCAAGAAATTCTTTTCACCTCTTCATTCTTTCAACATTATTTTATAATCCCTCTCTCTCTCTCTCTCTCTCTCTCTCTCTCTTTCCGTTTATATATATATGTTATATATATTCATATATATGAATGCATATATATATATATATATATATACATATGTATATATATATATATATATATATGTATATATACATACACATATATATACATATATATGTTTGTGTATATATATACTTATATATACATATATATGTTTGTGTATATATACTTATACACACACACACATATATATATATATAGCCTACACACACACACACACACACACATATATATATATATACATATATATATGCATCACCAACAGCAACAATTGCAACCATTTCTAGTTCACTGAAGGACAAAGACCTCAGACATGTCAATTCATGCCTGTGGTTTGGTTGGTTTTCATCACCACGCTGGTCAGTGCGAATAGGTGATGTTGGGAGATTTTCGTCTAATTGCTCATAACAAACCAACCTAGTATGGGTGGCCCTGACTAGTACAGTTTTGATGGTCAGGGCTATAGCGCTCTGCTTTTCCAACTAGAGTTGTAGCTTAGCAAGTAATAATAATAATGATAATAATATGCAAAACCTTAAGGTATCTCTTCAGAAAGATATATATAAATATATATATATATATATATATATATTATATATATGTATGTATGTGTGTGTTTATATATATATATATATATATATGTGTGTGTGTGTGTGTGTTTGTATATATATATATATGTATGTATCTGTGTATGTGTTTGCTCGTTTGATAATTTCATTTGGGTACTTTTATATGGTATTATTGTTGCATTTGACTGCTTGCCAGTGTGTGTAAGGTATGCCTGGAGAAAGGAAAGGTGAAAAGATATAATCATTATCACCAGTATTTAATAATTGCATTGTTTCTAATGGTGAGCTATGGAATTCTTTTCTAGCTTCTGTGTACCCAGACCCTTATTACCTGTTTTTATGAAGTGATAATTTCATTATTACAGAAGCCTTACTACTTGTGATTGAAAATATCATTTACTTATAATTATGATAATAATCTCCCTTATATAATAAGGAGCAAGTGCTTGTCCAATATATATGTGTATATATGTATACATATATATATATATATATATATATGTTTATATATATACATATATATACATATATACTGTATATATATGTATATATATACACACATATATATATATATATGTGTATATATATATATATATATATATGGGACAAGCACTTGCTCCTTATTACATAAGGGAGAATATTATCATTATATATATATATATATATATATATAATATATACATACATACATACATACATACATACGCACATATATAGGACAAGCACTTGCTCCTTATTACATAAGGGAGATTATTATCATTATATATATAAGTATATTATATATATATATATATATATGTATATATATATATATATATATATATCCTGTCACGCTAAGGAGCAATCACACGTAATACAAATTGCGTGTGCGTGCATAGCTACCTAAATATATATCTTTTTGACTGGTCGTGTACACTAGTACTTTTAATAGTAATTGTTTATGATTATAATGAATTTGAGGACATAACATAACTGATTACGCGGGTAATTGAGTGTAACGAGGAGGATCAATAAATTCATTACCCTCCCATTACTGTATTATTGATTTATTGATGTATTTTAGAT
>NC_090743.1:119983999-119986499 GCF_036898095.1 Palaemon carinicauda | reverse complement strand
TGAACTATTATTATTATTATTATTATTATTATTATTATTATTATTAATATTATTATTATTATTAGCCCAGAGACAACCCTGGTAGAAAAAGCGGAATGGTACAATTATGTAAGAATAGTGTACTTAATTTTAATGATTGTGATGATGTTAGTTTTCTCAGGTTGAGGAATAAAACATTCTTGCAAATCTCCAAATAACACCGGATGCAGATAAAAATCGTATTAAATTGATGAAGCTTTATGAAGTGGAAGAATTTCACGTGAGGAATCAACTTACTCAAGTTGATGTAAGTTAAAGAATTCCTTGAACTCTCTCAGAACCATGCTGGATCTGTGAGAATTTTTGCTGAGGAGTGAACTCATAGAACCTTGTTGGATTAATAAGACTTTCTTCTGAGGGTTGAACTCACAGAATCATGTTGGATCCTTGAGACTTTCTTCCGAGGATTGAACCCACAGAATCATGTTGGATCCTTGAGACTTTCTGCTGAGGATTGAACTCACAGAATCATATTGGATCTTTGAGACTTTCTTCCGAGGATTGAACCCACAGAATCATGTTGGACTCCTGAAACTTTCTGCTGAGGATTGAACCCACAGAATCATGTTGGATTCCTGAAACTTTCTGCTGAGGATTGAACCCACAGAATCATGTTGGATTCCTGAAACTTTCTGCTGAGGATTGAACCCACAGAATCATGTTGGATTCCTGAAACTTTCTGCTGAGGATTGAACCCACAGAATCATGTTGGATTCCTGAGACTTTTTGCTGTGGAGTGAATTCACAGAACCATGTTGGATTAATAAGACTTTCTTCTGAGGATTGAAGTCACAGAATCATGTTGAATCCTTGAGACTTTCTTCCGAGGATTGAACTCACAGAATCATATTGGATACTAGAGACTTTCTTCTGAGGATTGAACTCGCAGAATCATATTGGATCCTTGAGACTTTCTGCTGAGGTTTGAACTCACAGAATCATATCGGATTCTTGTGTATTTCTCCGAGGATTGAACTCACAGAATCATGTTGTATCTGTCAGACTTTCTGCTGAGGATTGAACTCATCATCTTGGATCCTTGAGAATTTCTTCCGAGGATTAAACTCACAGAATCATGTTGGATCCCTGAAACTTTCTGATGAGGATTCACCTCCCAGAAAATGTTGTATCTGTTAGACTTTCTCCTGAGGATTGAACTCGGAAACATGATGGATCCGTGAGACTTTCTGATGAGGATTGAACTCTCTGAACTATGTTGGATTAATATGACTTTCTGATGAAGATTGAACTCTCTCAACCATGTTGGATTAACAAGACTTTCTTCTGAGGGTTGAACTCACAGAATCATGTTGGAGCCCTCAGACTTTCTGCTAAGGATTGAACTCACAGAGTCATATTGGATCCTTGAGACTTTCTGCTGAGGATTGAACTCACAGAATCATATTGAATCCTTGAGACTTTCTGCTGAGGATTGAACTCATACAATCATATTGGATCCTTGAGACTTTCTGCCGGGGATTGAACTCACAGAATCATATTGGATCCCTGAGACTTTCTGCCGAGGATTGAACTCACAGAATCATATTGGGACCTTGAGACTTTCTGCTGAGGATTGAACCCACAGATTCATGTTGTATATGTCAGACTTTCTGCTGAGGCTAGGATTGAATTCACAAAATCATATTTCATCTGTCAGACTGTCTGCTGAGGATTGAACTTTTCGAATCATGTTGGATCCCTGGACTTTCTTCTGAGGATTGAACTCACAGAATCGTATCGGATCCTTAGGGCTTTCTTCCGAGGATTGAACTCACAGAATCGTGTATTATTATTATTATTAATATTATTATTATTATTACTTGCTAATTGGAAAAGAAAGATGCTATAATCCCAAGGGCTCCAACAGGGAAAATAACCATGTTGGATTAATAAGACTTTCTGATGAAGATTTAACTCTCAGAACCTTGTTGGATCCGTGAAACTTTCTTTTGAGGATTGAACTTTTAAAACCATGTTGAATTAAAAAGACTTTCTGATGAGGACTGAACTCTTAGAACGATGTTGAATCCCTGAATCTCTCTGACGAGGATTGTGTGCGTGTGTGTGTTTCGGTTTTTATTTGCAATGTTAGCATTCATTTTAATGGCGACTGTAATCGAAATTTATGTACTTGAATTCACCAAGATCGTGGTACCTCAAAAACTTACCAAGTCCAAGGATATTGCACTCGGAAATTGTCAATTATTTCCATTCGGGACGGCATGATTGTTCAAAAATTTCCTCATCTGTAAAAAAAACTTTTTTACGAAAATATCACGAGTATTGACCAACTATAAATAGTTCGTAATCTTTTATTTTCCTTTTTTTTTCTTTCTTGTTTTCACCATGACTTGGGAACCAGAATTCATTAAGAATTTTGGTAATATTTCTAAAATATTCAGAATATTATGAAAGACAATTTCATGGATATTGGACGTTGAAGTTGTAAGTATTCCAATAT
>NC_090743.1:119968999-119973999 GCF_036898095.1 Palaemon carinicauda | reverse complement strand
TTGAACTGGAAAATAAAAACTCTAGTTTTAAAAGGGTGTGAAAAAGTACAGATATTATAATCTTGTGTATGCATGTATGTATATATGTTTGTATGTATGTATGTATGCTTATGGCTTGATTAGATACTCGAATGTGGTGGCTGATGTGATAACGTCCCTGACTGGTGAACGCCATCCTGGGGTTCGTGTCCCGCTCAAACTGATTAGTTCCTTTGGTCGCTGCAACCTCACCATCCTTGTGAGATAAGGATGGGGTTTTGGGAGGAGCCTATAGGTCTATCTGCTGAGGCGTCAGCAGCCATTGCCTAGCCCTCTTTGGGCCTACCTTGGGTGGAGAGGGGCTTGGGCGTTGATCATATGTATATATGGTCAGTCTCTAGGGAATTGTCCTGCTTGATAGGGCAATTTCGCTGTCCCTTGCCTTTGCCATTCATGAGCGGCCTTTAAACCTTCAACTCGAAATTAAACAAATTGTTGAGTTAATTATTGTTTATCAACATGAATATGACCATCAATTAATCATTGTTTAATAACATGAATGTGACCATCAATTAATCATTGTTTATTAATATGAATATGACCATCAGTTAATCATTGTTTATTAACATGAATATGACCACCAGTTAATTATTGTTTATTAACATGAATGTGACCGTCAGTTAATTATTGTTTATTAACATGAATATGACCATCTGTTGATTATTGTTTATTAACATGAATAGGACCATCAGTTAATTATTGTTTATTAACATGAATATGACCATCTGTTAATTATTGTTTATTAACATGAATAGGACCATCAGTATATTATTGTTTATCAACATGAATACGATCATCAGTTAATTATTGTTTATTAAGATGAATATGACCATCAAATTGACCATAGAGGAATGTTAATGTCCAAATGAACATTCTTAAAGTAAACATGTGCAAGATTTCTTGATTTATGATGTACGGAAACATTTAAAGAAATGTTATTTCCAAATTGTTATAATGTACGTATGTAAATAACGTCACAAACAAAGTGTAGAGGGTATGAATGCAAGCAAACATCTGGGCACGTGCACATACAATGCGTGCAGGAAGTGCGTGCCCAAGCGCACCCAATTACGTTGAATGGGGCGTTTGCGTGAGTCTAATAGTCGGCTTTTTTCTTTTGACGCCTCTGAAATAGAAAGGAAAATATATAAAAGTAATCATAAAAAAATAGGCATTTGTCTTCTTCATTGTTTGTGGAGAGAGAGAGAGAGAGAGAGAGAGAGAGAGAGAGAAAATCACTGGTAAGTCTACTTTTTAAAGAAAAAAATAATTATACCCCTCTACCTATGGAGATAGAGAGAGAGAGAGAGAGAGAGAGAGAGAGAGAGGAGAGAGATAGATGAACCCAAATATGTTTTTAATTTTAATTAAAAAATAATAAACATGCCCCTCTACCTATGAAGAGAGAGAGAGAGAGAGAGAGAGAGAGAGAGAGAGATAGAGAGAGAGAGAGAGGTGGGGGGGGGGGGTGTTGGGGGGAATACGTGAGGGAAAGCAATGTGAATCTCCCGTTTCCTTTTAAAGTGAATTTCTCCAATCTGAAATTAATTTAATTTGTCAGTAATTTCATCACGTTCAATATTTACATTCTAAAGATTTATTCAATTTTGTTTTTTCCAATTATTTTTATTCGATAATCATTTAAAGGTTTAAAGGCCACTCGTGATTGGCAGAGGCAAGGGACAGTGACATTGCCCTATCGAGCAGGACAATGCCCTAGAGACTGACCATATACCAAGACCCTTCTTCACACAAGCTAGGACCAAGGGGGGGGGGGCAGGCAATGGCTACTGATGACTCAGCAGATAGACTTGGCTCACAAGGATGGTGGGGTTGCAGCTACCAAAGGAACTAACAAGTTTGAGCGGGACTCGAACCCGACTGGCAATCACCAGTCAGGGACGTTACCACCACATAGGCCACCACATTCCCTAGTTCCAGGATCCAATTAACTTTTATTGTAATGACTGCATAAACCTTTTTAACCTTATATTCCAAAATAATTCAATCGAATATATATATATATATATTGTAAAAAAATTCCAGTTTCATTTACGTAATATTATTTCCCTCCAAAAAAAATCATAAACTTAATTTCGTGATGTTTTTTTCCTCTAATATACGTATCTTTCTTTCAATTCCAAGCTATAAAAAAGCAATTCCTAAATGGTAATTGAACATAAGATTCCAAAAACACCATCTCATTAATTCCTTGAGAGCTTGAGAGCTTTTTTTTTAGGGAAAGTTTTCTGTTGTCAATTCCAATTAGAGATTTTTTTTCGTGCATTACAATTCCCGGAGGTTTATTCAAAAAAATTTAGATTGCCCCAATTATTATGTGACATATTCGCCGTGTTTACTAAATTTCTCTCTCTCTCTCTCTCTCTCTCTATCTCTCTCTCTCTCTCTCCTCTCTCTCTCTCTCTATATATATATATATATATGCATTTATATATATTATATAAATATATATATATATATATAAATATACACACATATATATATATATATATATATGTATGTATACATATGTATATATAAATATATATATAAATATATGTATATATATACCATATATATATAAATATATATATATATATATATATATATGTATGTATGTATGTATTCGTGTGCCTGTCTTGCAAGGATGAAAGTATAGCTCTCTCTCTCTCTCTCTCTCTCTCTCTCTCTCTCTCTCTAACGCCAAAATGTCATCAGTCATTCATTGACAGGCAAAATGGAGTGATATTATCGATCACTTTCCTCTCTTAAAATAAACTCATTATTATGTCATGTCTAAATCACGCTTCAAACAGACATGTAACGACTGATGTAATTGTGTAATTTGACTTTCGGGAGGTTTTTAATGAAGTAAAGAGATAGTTATTTTCTCTGTTATTGCTATTGTTTCTTTTCTTTCGCTTATTGTTGCAGTTTTATTATATTTGTTGCTATCGGGTTGAAATATAAATAGCGCTACGTTGATTTCGAATATATATATATATATATATATACTGTATATGTGTTATATATATATATATATATGTTTATATATATATGTATAAATATATGTATGTAATATATATATATATATATATACTGTATATATAATATATATATACACACATTATATATATGTATATATATATATATATATATATTATATACTGTATATATAGTATATATATGCACACATTATATATATGTGTATATATATATATATATACATACTTCTAAAAGAAAAGCATTGTTTTAAATGAATTTTCTCTCTCTCTCTCTCTCTCTCTCTCTCTCTCTCTCTCAGTAGATGTATTAGTTTGTTTTCCTGTATTTTTAGTCTATACTTATATCTTTTATTCTTTTCTATCATGATTTATTCAATTCTCTGTTTGTTCCCCACTTTGGTTTTTTTTTTTATTATTGCTTATTCATTTTCTATTTTCTGTTTATTTTATTTCGCTCTTATATGTTAATTATCTTTCCGTTCCGCTATGTTTCATGTTTATTCCAGGTTTTCATTTTGTTTATATTTTCATCAACCCTTTTCTCTCTACCCATCTTTATCCTTATCCTTTATCCTTTTTCTTCTTAGCCTTATTCATCATTGTAGTTTCCTCTACTGATTGCTTTATCGTTTTATATCTTCTATTCCCCTCTTTATCCTCCCTATGTCTTTTCCTCTACTAATTCTTACTTCCCCCCTTCTCTTCCTCTTATTCCCCTCTTTATTTGCTCCATGTCTCTTCTTCTACTTATTCCTACTTTACCCTTCTCTTCCCCTTATTTCCCTCTTTATCCTCCCAATGTCTCTTATTCTACTAATTCTTACTTCCCCCTTCTCTTCCTCCTTATTCCCCTCTTTATATGCTCCATGTCTCTTCTACTAATTCCTACTTTACCCTTCTCTTCCTCTTATTTCTTTCTTTATCTTCCCAATGTCTCTTCCTCTGATAATTACTACTTTCCTCTCCTATTCCTCTTATTCCCCTATTTATATGCTCTATGTCTCTTCTACTTATTCCTACTTTACCATTCTCTTCCTCTTATTTCCCTCTTTATCCTCCCAATGTCTCTTCCTCTACTTATTCCTACTTTCCTCTCCTATTCCTCTTATTCCCCTATTTATATGCTCTATGTCTCTTCTACTTATTCCTACTTTACCATTCTCTTCCTCTTATTTCCCTCTTTATCCTCCCAATGTCTCTTCCTCTACTTATTCCTACTTTCCTCTCCTATTCCTCTTATTCCCCTATTTATATGCTGTATGTCTCTTCTACTTATTCCTACTTTACCATTCTCTTCCTCTTATTTCCCTCTTTATCCTCCCAATGTCTCTTCCTCTACTTATTCCTACTTTCCTCTCCTATTCCTCTTATTCCCCTATTTATATGCTCTATGTCTCTTCTACTTATTCCTACTTTACCATTCTCTTCCTCTTATTTCCCTCTTTATCCTCCCAATGTCTCTTCCTCTACTTATTCCTACTTTCCTCTCCTATTCCTCTTATTCCCCTATTTATATGCTCTATGTCTCTTCTACTTATTCCTACTTTACCATTCTCTTCCTCTTATTTCCCTCTTTATCCTCCCAATGTCTCTTCCTCTACTTATTCCTACTTTCCTCTCCTATTCCTCTTATTCCCCTATTTATATGCTGTATGTCTCTTCTACTTATTCCTACTTTACCATTCTCTTCCTCTTATTTCCCTCTTTATCCTCCCAATGTCTCTTCCTCTACTTATTCCTACTTTCCTCTCCTATTCCTCTTATTCCCCTATTTATATGCTCTATGTCTCTTCTACTTATTCCTACTTTACCATTCTCTTCCTCTTATTTCCCTCTTTATCCTCCCAATGTCTCTTCCTCTACTTATTCCTACTTTCCTCTCCTATTCCTCTTATTCCCCTATTTATATGCTCTATGTCTCTTCTACTTATTCCTACTTTACCATTCTCTTCCTCT
>NC_090743.1:119951074-119968499 GCF_036898095.1 Palaemon carinicauda | reverse complement strand
CATTGTCTAGCACTCCCTGGTCCTAGCTTAATGGAGAGGGGCTTGGACGCTGATCATATTTATATATGGTCAGTCTGTAGGGCATTGTCCTGCTAGAGCAGTGTCCCTCTCTCTTGCCTCTGTCATTCATGAAATTCCTTTAAACCTATATCTATATGCTGAGTCATTAACAGCCATTGCCTATCCCTCCCTGGTCCTAGCTTGATAAAGAGGGGCATGGACACTGATTTATGAATGTATAGTCAGTTTGTATGGCATTATCCTGCTAGGGCAATGTCCCTGTCCCTTGCCTCTGCCATTCAAGAGATACCTTTAAACTTGTATGTCCACTTGCTGAGTCACCCGCAACCATTGCCTGGGCCTCCTTGGTCCTAGCTTTGATAGAGAGGGGCATGAACGCTGATTTATGTATGTATAGTCAGTCTGTAGGGCCTTATCTTGCTAGGGCAATGTCCCTGCCTCTGCCTTTGCCATTCATGAAATACCTTTAAACCTATATCTCTACTTGCTGAGTCAAGAGTAGCCATTGCCTGATCCTCCCTGGTTCTAGCTCGGACGCAGATCAAATGTATGAATGGTCAATCTCTAGGGCATATTGTTCTGTCTCTTGCCTCTGCCATTTACGATCTACCTCTATAAAAGATCCTCAGAAATTCTAATGTTAGCCCTTAATTCGTCTCAACAGGTCCTGACGAGAAGCTGTCCTACGAGAGCGGTCTTTGTTCTTCACCGGCTTCCCTCAGCTGGGATTCCTGGGTTACTCAAGGACGTAAGTAATTAAGGTTTGTTTATTCTAATTTCTAAATAACCTTTTTCTTCCAGTAACTGATAGATTTTTGTATCATTACCTCTGTCAACGAATTTGAAAGGAGGTTATATTTTTTACCCTGTTTGAGTGTTTGTTTGTGAACAGCATCCTGGCCCCAATTTTATTCGTAATGAAACATGCAGTGATTTACTGTTATGTAAAAAACTGGAAATAATTTAATTTTGGGAAGGTCAAGGTCAAAGGTCAAGCAAAATGTCCAATTCACGTCACGTAATCAGCCATATGTTTAGACAACTATGTCACAGAGACTTCAAACTTGGTTCATATTTGAGGGTATGAAGATCCACGACAATTAATACATGTTAAAGTCAAAGGTCAAGGCCAAGGTCGAGAAATATGCTGCCGCAGCGGAGGCCTGCGCTCTACTGAGTGGCCATCTAGATATTTTGTAGAATTGTTTATTTATTTTCTTTTCTAGTAAAGAATTCTTTTTTTTTTAGTAATTGAGAGAATTTTTTTTAATTCTGCTTATTTATTTTGATATCTAAGTATTCTGTTTGTTCTTTCATTACTTGGGAGATTTTGTAATTATTATTTATTTTAGTTTTTTTTTAATGTAAATAAGTATTTTCTGGTTCTTGCAATAATTATAAGATTTTTAAATAATCTTTTAGTTTTATTTTTTGAATAATTTTTATTTTATTTCCGTTTCAGTAATTGAGATTTTTAGATTTTTATTTTTCTTAGTTTTGTCAATTAATAATTTTTTCTATACAATTTTTTTTTTTTTTTTTTTTTGTGCTCATTCTGTAATTGATAGTAATGATTTAAGTACTCATATTGATAACATTAATTACAATAATAAGATTTTTAAAAAGAAATTTAGATTCTCTGGAAAAAAAAAAACATTTATGAAAGTAAATATATAAACAAATGAATAAATACATCCACATAAAAGCCTTGAAATAGGATCGACATTCCTTTGTGTCTGTTTTGAATAATTTTTTCCATGGAAGAAGAAAATCAAAGACAGAAGAAAGCGAGCGAATGATAGAAAACGCCAAACAACGAAAAAATACGGACAATAACGAGAGAGAGAGAGAGAGAGAGAGAGAGAGAGAGAGAGAGAGAGATTGAGAGAGAGAGAGAGATGCAGGTTTCCTACACCTTCCTTAACGATTAACGAACCAATCACTATCTCTCTCTCTCTCTCTCTCTCTCTCTCTCTCTCTCTCTCTCTCTACGCGAAACAACGAAAAAATGCTGACAATAACGAGAGAGAGAGAGAGAGAGAGAGAGAGAGAGAGAGAGAGAGAGAGAGAAAGGCAGGTTCCCTACACCTTCCTTAACGATTAAATGAACCAATCTCTCTCTCTCTCTCTCTCTCTCTCTCTCTCTCTCTCTCTCTCTCTTTTAAGGAAGGTGTAGGTAACCTCTCTCTCTCTCTCTCTCTCTCTCTCTCTCTCTCTCTCTCTCTCTCTTATTTATTAGCACTTTTGTCTATTTTAGTTGTAATTAGAAATAAAAGAAAATATATGGGAATTTTTTATTTATGAATAATTGTATTCATAAAATTATATTATTAAGAGACGAACTCTGAACTATAGTATGAAAAGAAAGCGTTAGAATAACTATAGAATAAAAAAATCTTAAAAAAATAACCAACCGAATTAGAATTGATTCAAAGAGAAATTCTCTCTTGAACTTAAGAAGGGAATTCAAAATAGAGAAATTTTCTCTCGAACTGAATTTATTTCGATAAAGGAATTTAACAGAAAACCCACCTTGACACGAACTCGTCACTTTGTCAGAAGTTCCAAAATGTGTTTTTATTTCCAATTTAATCTTCTTCAAGTTTTAGATTTGATTCAAAGAATAATTATCGCTTGAACTTAAGAAGGGAATTCAAAATAGAGAAATTCACCCTTGAACTGAATTTAGTTCGAGAAATGAATTTAACAGTTAGTAAGGAATACTTTGCTGGTGTTTTAAGTATTATTATTATTATTATTATTATTATTATTATTATTATTATTATTATTATTATTATTATTATTATTATTATAGTATCCTGTTATTACTGCAGCACCATACTGTATATATGTCTTTTTTATACTGAACAGATTAGTATGGTACATTACCTTAGAAGCCATGTAAATGTAAGAGAGAGAGAGAGAGAGAGAGAGAGAGAGAGAGAGAGAGAGAGAGACAACTTGACCCTGCGTGTCAACTCGTCCACTTTGTCAGAAGATTCAGAACACGTTTTTGTTTCCGAATTATACTTCTTCTTCAAATTTTCTTTTTTCCTTGAACGACATTTTCGGAACCAATTCATCCGAGGAAAGGAAACCACAGGATGTGCTATGATGAGTCATGAATGGAAAAAAAGAGTTACTGAATGTTTATGTTTATTCATCAATTATGTTTATTGATTTGTCTTTTTCTTAATTGTCTGATATGTGTTTATTGATTCTTATGTGTTTGTTTTTCATCAATTATGTATTTTTTGATTTGCCTTTTTTTTTTTTTTGATTGGCTGTTATTTGTTTATTGTTTCATATGTATTTGTATACTATTTTTCATATCTCTATTTAATTGTTGTTTTATTTGTTTATTTATATATTTATTTGTTTGCTTTCCTTAAAACAATAGAACACTGATATCACCCAAAATATCAGAAATTCTATATGATAGAAAAAATTTGATTTTATTGAACGTGAACTTAAAAAAAAAAAAAAAAAAAAAAACTTTTAGGAAATATATTGTCAGGTATTAAAAAGGGAATATTTGTAGGTATACATAGAAAGGAAAAGTTAAATGTATAAAAGCAGAATAGTAAGAAAAGAGTATTCATAAGTATTCATAGGAGATCCAACAAAAATTTTAATGAGTATACATACAGTACAAGTAAAAGAATGATGTTACCAAGTATGTTTTAAGAGAGGAAAATTTCTACAGATATGTAAAAGAAGAATAATTCGTTTTTTTTTTCCAATGAAAGAATGAAGAATGTTAATGAATATACATTATTATTATTATTATTATTATTACTTCTTGCTAAACTACAACCCTAGTTGGAAAAGCAGGATGCTATAAGCCCAAGGGCTCCAATAGGGAAAATAGCCCAGTAAGGAAAGCAAATAATGGAAAAACTACAAGAGAATTTTAAGAACGATAACATAAAAATAAATCTTTCATATATAAACTATAAAAACTTCAAAGTAACAAGACAGTGGAAGACTATGGTACAGAGGCTATGGCACTACCCAAGACTAGAGAATGATGGTTTGATGTTCTCAAGTTCTCAAAAATTTACAAACACAAAAAAGTTTATTTGGTCGATTGGTAACACTTTTTAATAATGACGCAGACTATGTGTGTGGGATCGATGTGCTGTTGGAAAAAAAAAAGAAAAAAAAATGTATGTACAGGAAAAGACTAGGTGGTATGGTTTTAATTCAGTAGTTAAAGGTTGAATGGGTTAGTGACTGATGTGTTTTTTTTCTACAGACCTCCCAGAGGATAGAAGTAGATGTATATATTCTTGCAAGTGTTCAATGAACCTCGAAGAGCATGATGCTCTCTCTCTCTCTCTCTCTCTCTCTCTCTCTCTCTCTCTCTCATTTTCATACGACTCACAACATCATTAAATAACTTTTTTTCCGTTTCTCTTAATATATCTTTTCTCTCATTATTTTGATGCTATTAATAGTATCATAAGATAACTCATCTTTTTATTTAGATCTCTCTCTCTCTCTCTCTCTCTCTCTCTCTCTCTCTCTCTCTCTCTCTGAGATTCAGATAAAATCTACGTAAATCTGTAAATTCTCAATTAGATTGAGTAAGTATGAGAGAGAGAGAGAGAGAGAGAGAGAGAGAGAGATGCCGACGAAATGAAACCACGAACGAAGGAAGAAGATAGGCAAAAACTCAATAAAATACGTGTGGGAATGTCTGGGGGCAACAAGAAGAAGAAGAAGAAGAAAAAGAAAAAGATGGAATAAAAAACACCAGATGGCTAATTTAAGTCACTTCCGAACGTGGTCAGGGATTCCTCTTCTTCTTCCAAACTCGGGAACGGAAACTGCGGCTGCAACTTGCATTGTTGCTTTGCCTGCACGTTAGAGAGAGAGAGAGAGAGAGAGAGAGAGAGAGAGATTGCTGGAGTGATTTTCTCCAATGAGAAATATGAGGTATTAAGTGTACAGTTTTTATACTGGCAAGTGTGCGCGCGCGCGTGAGTATGCGTATATGTGTGTGAGAGAGAGAGAGAGAGAGAGAGAGAGAGAGAGAGAGAGAGCTATTACCGGTGCGATTTTCTGAAAGATAATGTATTACGTATTAAGATTTTTTTACTGACTGCTGAGAGAGAGAGAGAGAGAGAGAGAGAGAGAGAGAGAGAAAGAGAGAGAGAGAGAGAGAGAGAATAGTTCCTCTTCTTAATTAAAGTTTTACGTCTGAGAATCTTTTAAGAAACTTCGCTATATATATATATTTTTATAATTATCTCTTCATTATTTCCTTCTATTCCTCTCTATATATCTTTCTCTTTTGCTTTTTCATCCTCACCTCTACCTGGACATTTTCTACTCCCTCCACATCCCCTCCCTTCCCCCCTCCCCCTCCCCCTCCCCCTCCCCCCTCCTCCCTCTCCCCTGAGAATCCATTGAACCGTTGCTCAGGTATGCTGGGTCGAGTCGTCCAATTATTGATCCAATTTTCGACCGTCTTCTTCCTGTCCGGCCGAAGACACTTCCTTTCTGCAACTAGAATTCTCTCTCTCTCTCTCTCTCTCTCTCTCTCTCTCTCTCTCTCTCTCTCTCTCATTACAAACTGGAATTGAAAACATACATCTATTAAGACCCCATCTAGAATACGGAGTCGAATTCTGGGCTTCAAGTATTCAGAAGAATATAGATAGACTGGAAGCAGTAGAAGTTAGGCCACCAAACTAGTTCCAACAAGAAAATTTGGATATCGTTGGCGGATGGAACGTTTGAACTTATATGATGTATAAACTCAGCGAGTAAGGAGTCAGTTAATGGAGGCATTCACAATTCTTAAAGGAATAACAAATATAGAATACAACAATTCACGCTTAGCACAAATCATTCCAGAGGTAACGGATAAAAACTAGAATTAAAAAGATGTAACACTCAATGTGGCAATTTCTTTCCATACGAAATAGAAAATACATAGAATAGATTTCTAGCGGATGTAGTAAACAGTAACACGGTAAACGAGTTCAAGAATAAGTTAGATAAGATCATAAGAACTCTCTAAATGCTTAAACTAAATCGCTCTACCAAAGAGCAAATGGAGTCTCCGCGGATGGACTAAACAGTCTTTGAGACATCCAAAATCCTTGTATCTCTCTCTCTCTCTCTCTCTCTCTCTCTCTCTCTCTCTCTCTCTCCTTTTAATTTGCAAATGTTTATCATTATTATTATTATTATTTTTGTTATTATTATTATTAATATTATTATTATTATCATAATTATTATTATTATTATTATTATTATTATTATTATTATTATTATTATTATTATTATTATTGCATTCTCAGGAGTGGATCGCTTCAAACAGTCGCCGTGTCCGGTTGCGGGAGAATACAACGGAGTAATACCGGACGCGCCGGTACTGTGCGCTAAGTTATATTCGGACTGCAACAATCCGGAGATTATGTTCTACACGGTGTACTCCTGCTACAATAGATCCGAGGTTATTGAAGGTAAGTTGTTCTTTGCGTGTTTGTTTGTGTGTGTATATATATATATATATATGTGTGTGTGTGTGTGTGTGTGTGTGTATGTATGTATGTATGTATGTATGTATTGAATAGACAATATCTGTTGCTAAGTAACATGCCCTAGTACCATGCACACATGTATATATATATATATATATATGTATATATATATATATATATATATATATGTATATATGTATACATACATACATATATATCCTCACATACATATGTGTATATATATACATATAAATTCTATGTTTAATTAAGTTTTTAGTGTACTTAGTAAATATTTTTTAGAAAGTAATGATAATCTTTAACTATCGGGAAGAAGTCGCTAACCCAACAAAGATAAGTACTCTTAACAATTGAACTCTTAATTAACTGAACTCTTCTTCTGCAGAACGTGAATACCGCTGCCTGGGTCAGTGGTTTGAAGAGTCTGTGACTTACACATACACAGAGAGGAGAGACCAGTCCGGATACGAATGCTTCGCCGGTGTGGTGGTGGGTGACAACGAGATCTACATCATGGAGGCTGGCGTCAATTGTAAAAGGGGCTTGGAGGTGCTGTCTTATGGCATGAAGCTCGTCAAACAAGGTAAATAGCTAGGGCACCTTGAATTAGAAGGGGAAGAATTAAATCTGCCGCTGAAATGGCTGGTTTATGATGTTTAAAGGTCTCTCGTGAGTAGTAGAGGATCCTGGCTGGTCTTACTCGAGTTTTCCTTAAAATTTGAGTGAATTCCTTCAATGCCTGATTCGAGTTTTCCTCAGATCTGAGTAAATTACTTCGATGTCTGACTAGAGTCTTCTTTAAATCTGAGTAAATTACTTCAATGTCTCGAGTTTTTCTTAAATCTGAGTAAATTACTTCAATGTCTGACTCGAGTCTTCTTTAAATCTGAGTAAATTACTTCAGTGTCTTACTCTCCACCTAGTTTGAACCAGGGAATACTAGACAATGGTTGCTGATGACTCAGTTGGTAGAGTCGTGGATCATTTCAAAATCCTATCCTTCTTTTGTGTTTTTGAGGGAAATCTATCTAAGAATTGGCGTTGTTTGATCTCTAGCCACAAAGAAAGGTAGCTGAGGACGGTTCCACTAAGCTACTGAAGGAAATATACTAAGTTAGATTAGGTCAGGTCAAAGATAAGTCTCGGAGCGAAAAGTTGCTTGCAATCAGAAATCTACATCTGTAGAGGCTGACCTTAATTGTTTAAAGGGGGGAGGTCTCAACTTAGGGTACATGTACCTCTATTGGTACACTTTTACTCTTCAGGGGGTACATTGGATAAAAGAGAGTACCCAGTATTAAGCAATACCTGAGGTAATCTGCAATGAATTTGAGTAGTAAGATTATATCACAATATCAGTTTCACTTTTTTTATGTCCTAAATTTCAGGAAGTTCGCTGGTTTAAGCGTTATTAAGGTCTTACAGAAAAGCCTTCATCAAACTAAATAAAGGCTAGGTTAGGTTAGGTGTGCGAATCCACCAGTTAGGAGTGACTATGAAGCAGGGGTGAATGCTACTAACTTTATTTAGACGGAGCATGAGTATATATACAACCCGTTCCAATCAAGAATGGCACAAAATTTCAAATACAATGATTCAAGAATATACAGGAATAAACAGGTTATCAGTGCGAGGGGAGAGCTGTAACGACAATATACAAAAAACAGAAATTTATAGTGTACGAGCGTGTATGATACACGAGCGGTACATAGGTCATGTCAGGTCTGGTAATTTCAGATCAGTTCACTTAATTTTATTGGTATGTTCACTACCTAGAATTTACTGACACCAAGAAAAATCCAGTTGGAGAAACCACGAATTTTTGAATTCTCAAATTCGTATGATAGGGCTTAGAATTCGGATGACGCCCAAACTAAGAGATTTCTTCAAGAAACTGAGGAATGTCATAGTTTTTCCTATAGCTTCAAGATGAAAAAAAAATCCTTGCAATGTCATAATTCTTATACCGTAGGATTTGAACTTTTGAGATTAAAACAAAAACGTCGATGAAGTCTATTAACGATTGTTGTAGGTAAGCAAACCTTATTTTTAAAGTTTTTACATTAGCTTATTACATAGATGGTTTTTTTTTTCCATATTTATTAGTGTATTACGTAGGATGATTATTTTAGTTTCGTTTATTTAGTACTTAATTGCATGAACTTATTAACCTTCATCTTTATTTATGGTAGACTTAACTAACACCGCATAATTTTAACAATAGATCAACTGCAGATAATCCACATTCAAATTACTCAACTTTGAATTCGATGAACATCTGTTCATGATAGTGCCCAATCTAATTATACCATTTGACCTGTGTTTAATATCGTGAATTAGATTTTATGTAAACTCCATAAGCTTTAGAATTTAATTGGTGTTACTTATAAAGATTCCCAGATTATTGAATATTTCCCCAAATAACCTGAAATCATTCAAATGATAGTATCTTTTTATGTATTTATGAGTAGTCTTCATAGTGCAAAATTGTTGGACATAATTTGAAGATAAATTGGAATGTTTAGTATCCAGGTGTATAACGCTATAAATTGTCTTTTAAATAATATCTTCATTGCGTATTATATGCAGATGATGTATCTATTTTTAGACTTAGGATTAACAAATGAAAAAATTAATAACCAGGTTAGAACCGTTTTTATTAGAAATTAAAAGGATGCACAAAAGCACTCAAATTATAGTAGACCACAAGGCAATAACTATGTAATAACCTTCCAGAGATTTGTTAATATTTATACATTTGATATTAATGAGGATTATGTATTCCAGCTCCTTGTCTGAACGATCCAGCAATTGCTCCCCGTCCGGAGTCGCCATCCCCTGCGCAGCCTCCTTGGTGGAAGACCCCTGAGAATCCATGGCTCAAGAAAGCATCTTCTACCACGTCCAAGCCCGACAAAAAGGGTGACGACTCGAAGGGCGGCTCTCCAAAGCACATGCCCTTTGAAGCTGTTTTAATGGTAACTCTGATGTTGCTGTCAGTGAATTTGCAGAGGCTGTGGTTGTAAAGGCAAGAGAGGATTTTGGTTTGCTCCCGGGAGACAGACCAAGAGGAACAGCCTACTCTGGGAGGCAAGGATGCTCAGCTTGTTTTGAAAATATTCAGATTGAGATTAAAGTCAAGCTTGTTTTGCAATACGAAGCTGTTTTGGTTGATGAACATGCTCTTAATGACCAGACTGTGCTTTAAGTACAGGCTAAGCTGGAAAACCAAGTTGATCTTGGAGACCAGACTGCTCTGAAAGACCAAGCTGCTCTGAAAGATCAGACTGCTCTAGAACTCTAAGCTGGTCTGAAAGATCAGACTGTACTGAAAGCCCAGGCTGCTCTATAACTCTAAGCTACTATGAAAGATCAGACTAAGCTGTAAGTACAGGCTCCTCTAGAACTCCAAGCTGATCTGGAAGACTAGAGAGCTCTGAAAGATCAGAAAGCTCTTTAAAATCAATTTACTCTTGAAGACCAAGTTGTGCTCGAAGACTGTATTGCTCTGTAAGATCAAACTGCTCTGAAAGACAAAGCTGTTCTTGAAGACCAGGCTGTGCACCTGCCCTTGCACAATGCTCAAAAACTGCGCTCTGATTGGCTGTGATTCCAAGCAGTGAGGGTACTGGCTGATTTGATACATGTCTGTTACAAGGTAGCATGAAGGATTTAGAATTGTTATTTTTCATGAATAATAGCAGCTAGTACGCTATTTCCAGTTGAATTTCCCTCTTAACTGCTGAGCCAGAGTGAAGTTTTGTGTTTTTAATTCGGTCCCAAAGACCCTTGTGATTTTAGCAGAGGCTGTACAGTGAACATTTTCTAACCAAATCTTTTGTACAGATTTATTTGAGTGTTGTGTGTCTTACTGGTAACTATAACCACGTCACAGTTGTGCCAACCAGGTTGTAATGTGGTTGTACACATAACTGTTTAGTTTGTCCATTATATATTAATCTTATAACAACGTACTCCCTTTTCTTTCTATCTCTCTCATCTTTTGGTGGGAGACTGCAAAACGAATCCATATTTTGGTTAACTTAGCTTCATCTAGAAGGTAATAAGGTGTACCCACTGCACAGCTGGCTTCTCTTTCCAACAATTGTGTAATCCCAACAGCACCATATATGAATCCATTGATATAGTTCTTTAAGACACATGTATATAGAGTTTTATAAAGCAGTAAGGGCCCATTCAGTGTAAATCCCAAAGCCTGAGAGCAATTATATGTTTAGCATTACAATTACTTTACGATAATTGGGAATAAAAGGATGAATTCTGACAATTCGTTTCATCAGTAGTATATATTTTAGCTCTGAAGAGAGACAAGTACAAATTAAAATCAATAATGGAGGGGTCGAGATGATTGGAAGTTGGTCACACCGAAACTTGTAAAGGTATAAGGAAGTGGGTGTCTAGTTCATCTATTTCTTTATTTCTTGTTCATTTTTATGGGAGCTTCCAGTAATTCGTATATTGTTTATTTGATAAATAACACAATTAACACCAGAAAAGTTTGATTTATAGATTAAAAAAAAAAATAATTACTTATTTCATGTCTAAATATGTAGGTGTAATTAATTTAACAGAATTCAAAAAATGGAAATACAAATAGAAATAAAAATATGCAAAATTCAGTTAATTATAGATACACAAAAATATATGTAAGTAGATTAATATGTAGTTGATCTGCTAATGGTTTTTATAATGGAATCAATTAATCTATCGATTCGTTTGTTGAATACATTGAATTAGCGGATCTTTATAGTTCAGGGAGAGCTTGAATGATGTCAAAAATGTATCAATACATTTGCTCAATTCTTTTAACTTTATAAAAGGATATTCAAGTTACTCGCAAGTGCGTCTTTATGTAGTGATTAATTCACCTGAATGATTATTATTATTATTATTATTATTATTATTATTATTATTACAAGCTGACCTACAACCCTAGTTGGAAAAGCAAGATGCTCGAAGCGCAACAGGGATAAATAGCCGAGTGAGGAAAGGAAATAAGGAAATAAATAATTATGATTGTGTTTAATACAACTATCTACAATATGGCTTTACTTATACAATAGCCATGCACTTGTTTATCAGCGCTCATCCAGTTGCGTAGAATTTATTAGTAAGTTTATGAATGTCATAAACTCGAGATCAAATAATCTGAAATGATTTAGTTTATATTGTTATTTTTTTTTATTTTAAATCGAAACACTGACCTTGGCCCTTACTGCATTGTAAAATAATCGACTTTAATTTAATTTCTAAGGTAAATATGCAAATTTTGTACGTATGATATTATGTGAAACAGATCGATTTTGTCGATTCTGAAAAAATTAAGAAGCTTCGTTGATCTCCGTATTTCCATAGAGGTCTAGAAATATTATTGATAATATTATTATTATTATAACTGTTATTAGCGATAGGAGACGCTCTAGTCTGGCGAAAATTACGTATGAGTTTATTTGATTTGCTTTAAAGCACAAATGATTATGCTTTCCTACATTTGATTTCGGTTCAAATCGGAATTAGCCTTTTAGTTCTTCCTATAGTTTGCGAAACCAAAGTTTTGTTACTTTTATATTTTCAAGAGTTCCCTGTTCTCCTCGTTTTATAAACATGATGTATTTTTTAATTTTTTTTTTCTTGAGAATGTTTTCGAATGTTATTGGTTTATGGTGACGTTTCAGTTGTCTTTTTTTTTCTTATAAAACGCGTAAGTTTTTTTTATATATATAACTCATCAGTGTTTACGTCTGTCGTGAGTTTTCCCTCCAAATCTAAGTAAATTACTTTAATTTCTTAATCGAGTTTTCCTTAAATGCGAATAAATTATTTCAATTTCTTAGTCCAGTTTTCCTTAAATTTTAGTGAATTATTTCAATGTCTTACGCGAGTTTTCCTTAAATCTGAGTCAATTACTTCAATGTCTTACTCGAGATTTCCTTAAATCTGAGTGAAATACTTCAATGTCTTACTCGAGTTTTCCTTAAATCTGAGTAAATTACTTTAATGTCTGACTCGAGTTTTCCTTAAATCTGAGTAAATTACTTCAATGTCTTACTCGAGTTTTCCTTATATCTGTGTAAATTACTTCCATGTCTTACTAGACTTTTCCTTAGATCTGAGTAAATTACTTCAATGTCTTACTCGAGTTCTCCTTAAATCTGAGTAAATTACTTTAATGTCTTACTCGAGTTTTCCTTAAAACTGAGTAAATTACTTCAGTGTCTTATTCGAGTTTTCCTTAAATCTGAGTAAATTACTTCAATGTCTTACTCGAGTTTTCCTTAAATTTTAGTAAATTCCTTTAATGACTTACTCGAGTTTTCCTTAAATCTGAGTAAATTACTTCAATATCTGACTCGAGTTTTCCCTAAATCTGAGTGAAATACTTCAGTGTCTTACTAAGTTTTCCCTAAATTTGAGTAAATTAGTTCAATGTCTGACTCGAGTTTTACCCAAATCTGGAGTTAATTTGCCCTATATATGGCTTCTTTATTCCCTAAATCTGAAGTACGTTTTTCCCAAATTAGAATTAAATTTTCCCTCAATCACGGCAATATATTCTAACGACAATATCCACTAATTGATAAATTCGGTAATGACAAGGCTCGTTAGTGAAAGACTTTTATGAAGTGAACTAAATTATTGTTATTATTACTATAATTCTTCTTCTTATTATTATTATTATTATTATTATCATTATTATTATTATTATATTATTATTATTATTATCATTATTGTTATCATTATTATTTTTATTATTATTAATATTATTATTATTATTATTATTATTATTATTCCTATTGTTATTATTATTATTATTTTTTTTAATTATTATTATTATTCTTCTTCTTCTTCTTCTTCTTATTATTATTATTATTATTATTATTATTATTATTCCTATTGTTATTATTATTATTATTATTATTATTATTATTATCATTATTATCATTATTATAATTATCATTATCATTATTATTATTATTATTATTATTATTATTATTACTACCCATGAAGATTTGCTCTGATGTGTGGCAACTTTAGAAAGACAAAGTAAGAGAGAATCTATTGTCACCAAGAGTAACTAATGCCCTTTTTATTACCAATCCCCTCTTTTCCCCTTTCTCTTTACCCCTCCCCTCTTTCCTCCTCCCCCTTTCATTTCACAGAACAGAGAACTCGACTGACCAAAGGTAGGCCTATTTATAGGGTCACAGCGGAGTGATTTATACTCTTATATTATTCCAGTATTAATTCTGTTTAACCAAATGAATTTTCAGGGAAATTCATGTTCGCCTTTTTGACATGTTCTTAATTTACTCTATTTTACGAAATATATTTTGAAGAAATATATTTTTTGACTTCATATTATGAAGTATAATTTTTAGAAAATAGATTTTTGACTCGTTCTTTATTTACATCATTTTAATGAATATATCTTGAGAAATATATTTTTGACTTGTTCTTAATTCACTTCATTTTAAGAACTATATTTTAAGAAATATATTCTTTGACTTGTTCTTAATTTACTTCATTTTACGAAATATATTTTTTTTTATGTATTTGCTGCATGAAATACATTACTGTAGTCATTTTAATATTTTTTGTTGTATCAAGTTTGGTTCTGCTTGTGTTGGTAATCTAATCTATTTTCTTTTTATATATTGTATTATTTTTAGAATTTTTAGTTGCATTTTTCCACCAGTATTTAGAAGTATTTAATTACATACACACACATATGTATATATATATATATATATATATATATATATATATATATATATATGTATGTATACTATATATACATATATATATATACATGTATACTATATATACATATATATATATATATATATATATATACATATATACATGTATATATATACACACACACACATTTAAACTTCTTAATATATAAATTTGATTTCATTTATACATTGCATTCTTATTTAAGATTATAATCTATTCTTTATTCTTTCATTTTTTATTCATTCATTTATCACCACTTTCTTACCTTTTATTTTGCATTAATATATACTCTTATTCCTTTCCTTATTTTCATCATTTATTGATTTTATCGTTTCTTTGATTTTCATCATTAGCAATGACGATTGATGTTAATTTTTATCTTTATGATTAAATATTTGCAAAGGTTCAAAAGGCGAGCATGATTTTATCCCTGTAAATTAATAATTAATATTTGTGTAAATATTTTGTATATACGAATGTAAATATCCTTATTATGATTGATAAAGAACAATAAAAATGGCTTGCTTTACTTTGTTTTCTTTGAAGATTTGGTTTTGGATTACCTATGTACTATGTACGCACGCGCGCGCGCGCACACACACACATATATATATATATATATATATATATATATATATATATATATATATATGTTTGTATAAATTTATATATAATATGTGTATATATAATATATATACATACATACATATATATATATATATATATATATATATATATATATATATATATATACATACATATGTATGTTTGTATAAATTTATATATAATATGTGTATATATAATATGTATATACATATATACATATATGTATATATTTATATATACATACATACAAACATACATTCATACATACATACACACATACCCTGTTCTAGGCGGTATATCTTAGCAATCCTTGTTTGCCAACGGTTATATAAGCGGATGAACAACTTGGTGGAGTAACGAGAGCTTTGGGTGTGGAGGAAATGCCCCCCTAAAACTCGATGAAGTCACTGGCAGCAGGGTGACGGATTGGGTTTAAGGCGATAGACAAGATGTCTTTTCGGCTTCTACTCTCAATCCCTGGTGGATGATCTTACTGGAATCAGTATGGACCGACAGAGGTCACTTGCCTTAGTTAGATGGGCCCTGTGCATCACAAGGAACTGGTTATCCTTTGATGAATTTAGCCAATGAATCCTCTTGAGGCCCTTTGCGTCAATAGGCGTAGGAGAAGATGATATATATATGTATATATATATATATATATATATATATATATATATATATATATGTATGTATATATATGCATATATATATATCTATAAATTTGTGCGTATAGTCTATATAAAGTGTATATATATACTGTGTATATATATATATATATATATATATATATATATATATATATATATATATATATATATAATTGTGTGTATAGTCTATATACAGCATATATATATATATATATATATATATATATATATATATATTTATTTATTTATTATATGTATATATATATATATATATATATTTATTTATTTATTTGTGTGCGTATAGTGTATATACAGTATATATGAAAATATATGAATATATATGTATATGTATATATATATATACATATATATATATATATATATTTATATATATATATATATCTATATGTATGTATGTATATATACATATATATATATATATATATATATATATTTATATATATATATATATATCTATATGTATGTATGTATATATACATATATATATATATATATATATATATATATATATATATATATATATATATATATATACTGTATATATAGCATACTGTATAGCACAATGGTGTTGAAAACAGCTGAAGAATTAATGGGAAATATATCAGGCAGAGAACCAGCCAATAACAAGGAGAGCTGGTGGTGGAACCCAGATATGCAAGATAAAAAGAAAACGAGAAGCAAGGATAATGTATGAAAAAAAAAAGCTCTTTGGAGAATTGAATAACGTGTAAGATAGTAAATAAAGGAGTAAAGGTAGTGTAGCTAGAGCAAAGGCAAAAGGTATAAGCTGTATAAGATTCAGAAACATCAGAAGATCTATAAGATAGCAAAAAGCAGAATAGGAGCAACTAAAGAAATGACACACAACAAGCAGATCAAAGACTGTATCAAGATAGAAAGAACATCTTGATACTTTATTAAATAAAGAAAATCCCAGAAAATTAACTGAAGAGGAAAACCTCTGAGCAAGAGCAGTCTTGGATATCTCCAGAGAAGAAGTAAAAAGGGTACTTAACAAAATAAAAAAATGGAAAGGCTGTTGGATCTGACGGTATACCAGTTTGGGTGTGGAAATATCTGGAATGAAAGGGTGTTGATATGCTCTAGGACCTCTTTACAAAGATCTACCATCATGAAAAAATACCGGACACTTGGAGAAATAGTATCATGGTGCCCTATATATAAAGTAAAGGGGGATATACACGACTGATCTAACTATAGATAGATAAAATTGACATCACATGCTATGAAGATCTATGAAGGAATTATAGAGGGAAGAATAAGAAATGAAACAGCAGTAAGTTAAGTACAATTTGGATTTATGCCAAGAAAGGGTACAGAAGATGCAGTTTTTGCAGAGAGGCAAACAATGGAAAACTATGCAGAAAGACCGAGGGGACTACATCTGTTTTTTATTGATTTGGAGAAGACGTATGATCGGGTACCTAGGCAAAAAAAGTGTGGAGATGAGAGCGAGAGAGGGGTGTTTCAGAAATGTATGTAAAAGTAGTCCAGGATATGCATTCAGAGGTTACCACCGAAGTAAATAGCAATATGGTGGCCGAGGTGGTAACGTCCCTGACTGGTGAACGCCTGACTGAGGTTCGAGTCCCGCTCAAACTCGTTAGTTCCTTTAGTCGGTGCAATCTCACCATCCCTGTGAGCTAAGGATGGGGAGTTTCGGGAAGCCTATAGTTCTATCTGCTGAGTCATCAGCAGCCATTGCATGGCCCTCCTTGGTCCTAGCTCAGGTGGAGAGGGGGCTTGGGTGTTGATCATATGGTTAGTCTTTAGAGCCCTGTCCTGCTCGATAGGACAGTGTCACTGTCCCTTGTCTCTGTCATTTATGAA
>NC_090743.1:119921074-119946074 GCF_036898095.1 Palaemon carinicauda | reverse complement strand
CTCATATCGTTTATTTATTTCCTTATTTCCTTGCCCCACTTGGCTATTTTTCCCTGTTGGAGCCCTTGGGCTTATAGCATATTGCTTCTCCAAGTAGGGTTGTACCTTAGCTAGTAATAATAATAATAATAATAATAATAATAATAATAATAATAATAATAATAATAATAGTAATTATTAATGAAAACTTACAACAATTATATTAAATGTATATGCTAAGTTTGTGTGTGTAATATACCTTTGATATGAATAACATCTGGGATTGATAAGAGATGGATGTTATCCACAATTTATCAAGTTTTATGAGTTTATGAGGATTTTAGTTGATATTTAATTACTCATTGATGATTGTTTGTCTCAAACCTGTGAGTAAACTTGTAAAAAGTGTTTAAGTAGTTAGCTCTCATTAATGAAAATTGAATGATAATTCTCTGGGAGAGAGAGAGAGAGAGAGAGAGAGAGAGAGAGAGAGAGAGAGAGAGAAAGAGAAACAAGCTTGTGTTTTCAAGGAATTTATTATATCATTGCGTTTTGAAAAAGGGCAGGTTATGTAAATACAGAACAACTGAAGTAGCAGAGAGAGAGAGAGAGAGAGGCTGACAGAAACGGACCGTTGTCTACAAGTAATTATTATATCAACGCCTCTTGAGAACAGGCAGGTTATATGAATACAGAAAGGCTAAAGTAGCAGAGAGAGAGAGAGAGAGAGAGAGAGAGAGAGAGAGAGACTTATACAAACAAGCGCCTTTGTCTACAAGAAATTTATTATATCAATACCATTTGAAAAAAGTCAGGTTTTATGAATACAGAAAGACTAAAGTAGCAGAGAGAGAGAGAGAGAGAGAGAGAGAGAGAGAGAGAGAGAGAGAGAGAGAGAGAGAGAGAGAGAGAGAGAGAAAAAACAGACTTTGGTTTACGACATGAAAAAAGTATATCAACGCCCTTTGAAAAGAGTCAGGTTATATAAATACAGACTAAAATTGGGCAGAAATGGATCGAAATGTATTATCTTGAGTTTTTGAATTTCACGAAAACCGGAGAAGACAGTCACATCATTTTTGGGTCCATAGCTCTTATAGGTCGTCCGGGGGGAGAGGGGGGGAAGAGGGGGTTCAATTGCCACATTCCTAAACATCATAGCGAAGGTAAGAATTTGCCTTAGATGGATATGATCAGACAGGCTAGACTAAATTTACATTCACGGTCATAAAAGTAGGTTGTGAGTTTCTTAAAAATTTTTGTTCTCGTCATTTATTTGAATACATTAGTTTTTCAAGATAAATTCAGTCAGTAATATATATATATATATATATATATATATATATATATATATATATATATATATATATATATATATTATATATATATGTGTGTGTATGTATATATATATATATATATATGTGTGTGTGTGTGTGTGTATGTATATATATATATATATATGTGTGTGTGTGTGTGTGTGTGTATATATATACGCATATATATATGTATATATATATATATATATATATATATATATATATATATATATATATATTTTATATCATCTCCTACGCCTACTGACGCAAAGGGCTTCGCTAAATTTCGCCAATCGTCTCTATCTTGAGCTTTTAATTCAATAGTTTTCCGTTCATCATCTCCTACTTTGCGTTTCATAATTCTCAGCCATTTAGGCCTGGATCTTCCAACACTTCTAGTGTATATATATATACGCATATATATACATATATATATATATATATATATATATATATATATATATATATATATATATATATATATATATATATATATATATATATATATTACATCATCTCCTACGCCTATTGAAGTAAAGGGCCTCGGCTAGATTTCGCCAGTCGTCTCTATCTTGAGCTTTTAATTCATTAGTTCTCCATTCATCATCTCCTACTTCGCTCTTCATAGTCCTCAGCCATGTAGGCCTGGGTCTTCCAACACTTCTAGTGTGTGTGTACGTATGTATGTATGTCTGTATAAATAGGTGGTATGTTTATCGTAATCTAATTGTTTACATTCGCTATACTAGCGTGATCTTCGCTATATTTCTGTTCTTATCATTTCAAAATTTGTTTATGAAGTTAGAGGTTTATTCTTCATCAATTCTCCTAATGTTTGCCATTTGGGGGTTCGAGTCCCGCTCAGACTCGTTAGTGCCATTAATGTCTGCAACTTTACCATCCTTGTTAGCTAACCTAACCTAACCTGCGGGAGCCTATAAGTCTATCTGCTGAGTCATCAGCAGCCACTGCCTGGCCCTCCCTGGTCCTAGCTTCGGTGGAGAGGAGGCTTGTGCGCTGATCATATAATATATGGTCAGTCTCTAGGGCATTGTCTTGCTTGCTATGGCAATGTCACTGTCCCTTGCCTCTGCCATTCATGAGCGACCTTTAAACCTTTAAACACCATATACTGTTGCCCACTAGAAACCCCCCTACCTGGCTATCTTCTTAACTAGGGTTCGAATCCCGCTCAAGCTCGATAGTTTCTTGTAGTGTCTGCAACTTTACCACCCTTTTGAGTAAAGGATAGGGGTTTTGAGGGAGCCCACCCTATAGATCTACCAGCTGAGTCATCAGCAGCCATTGCCTGGCCCTCCCTGGTCCTAGATTAGGTAGAGTGGGAGCTTGGGCGTTGATCATATGCATATATGATCACTCTCTCTCTCTCTCTCTCTCTCTCTCTCTCTCTCTCTCTCTCTCTCTCTCTCTCTCTCTCTCTCTCTCTCTTTTTTTTTTTTTTATCCTGCTTCCATAAAGGATAGTTGGTTTAACAATTCCTACATACTCTAAATGTCCTAGTGCAACTAAACTTGTACTTCATTACTAACCGATTTTCTAATTTAATGAAACATTATATTTCATGATTTTTTATTCTCTAAGCCTATGGCCTAGTTCACACAGGGTGGTTTTCATAGCACGGTTTTTGTACGTTTGGACGATTCAATAAAGAACTAGAAGGGCGCTGAGTCGAGAGCATGCCTTCGCCATGCCAAGCAGTCTTATTTTGCTCTCAACTCCACTACGTAATTGTACTTCTATGTATTTCAAAATCAAATGGATTTGTCCTTGTGCCATAACCCACATGTCCACCAAGTTTCGTTGAAATTGGTTCTGTAGTTCTTGCCTAATGCTGTTCACAAACAAAAAATAAACTTACTAAATATTTACCATTTACTTGACATTGTGATTATATCCAAAGTACAGCGTACTTGTACTTTGATGTACTTCATCGAAATGTTGTAGATTCATCCTTGGGTCATACTCAATATGACTACCTAGTTTGGTCAAAATCAGTTCAGTAATTTTTGTGTAAATTTGCTCCCCCCCCCCCAAAAAAAAAAAAAAATCGACAGTCGCATTTTAAACCACTCGGTGGAAATCGCCATGTATGAGCAAGCCATAAGAGACACGTATGAAAGAAAATCTAGTTAAATCAGGAGGAAAAATATGAGTAATCAGTGAAAAAAATCAAGATGAAGTTGTAAACATGATAGATGCTGTCTGAGCAACGATCTGGCAGTAATTTTAGCCTTCTGGAAACGTTGTAAACTTAATAGAAGCTGTCTGAGCAAAGATCTGGCCCTGATTTCAGCCTGAAGATAAAGCTTCATACAATTACATTTGATATGGGTTTGTAAACATGATAGATGCTGTCTGAGCAACGATCTGGCAGTAATTTAGCCTTCTGGAAGCGTTGTAAACTTAATAGAAGCTGTCTGAGCAAAGATCTGGCCTTGCTTGTAGCCTGAAGGTAAATCTTCATGCAATTACATTTGATATGGGTTTGTAAACATGATAGATGCTGTCTGAGCAACGATCTGGCCCTGATTTCAGCCTGAAGATAAAGCTTCATACAATTACATTTGATATGGGTTTGTAAACATGATAGATGCTGTCTGAGCAAAGATCTGGCCCTGATTTCAGCCTGAAGATAAAGCTTCATACAATTACATTTGATATGGGTTTGTAAACATGATAGATGCTGTCTGAGCAAAGATCTGGCCCTGATTTCAGCCTGAAGATAAAGCTTCATACAATTACATTTGATATGGGTTTGTAAACATGATAGATGCTGTCTGAGCAAAGATCTGGCAGTAATTTTAGCCTTCTGGAAACGTTGTAAACTTAATAGAAGCTGTCTGAGCAAAGATCTGGCCTTGCTTGTAGCCTGAAGGTAAATCTTCATGCAATTACATTTGATATGGGTTTGTAAACATGATAGATGCTGTCTGAGCAACGATCTGGCCCTGATTTCAGCCTGAAGATAAAGCTTCATACAATTACATTTGATATGGGTTTGTAAACATGATAGATGCTGTCTGAGCAACGATCTGGCAGTAATTTTAGCCTTCTGGAAACGTTGTAAACTTAATAGAAGCTGTCTGAGCAAAGATCTGGCCCTGATTTCAGCCTGTAGATAAAGCTTCATACAATTACATTTGATATGGGTTTGTAAACATGATAGATGCTGTCTGAGCAACGATCTGGCAGTAATTTAGCCTTCTGGAAGCGTTGTAAACTTAATAGAAGCTGTCTGAGCAAAGATCTGGCCCTGATTTCAGCCTGAAGATAAAGCTTCATACAATTACATTTGATATGGGTTTGTAAACATGATAGATGCTGTCTGAGCAAAGATCTGGCCCTGATTTCAGCCTGAAGATAAAGCTTCATACAATTACATTTGATATGGGTTTGTAAACATGATAGATGCTGTCTGAGCAAAGATCTGGCAGTAATTTTAGCCTTCTGGAAACGTTGTAAACTTAATAGAAGCTGTCTGAGCAAAGATCTGGCCTTGCTTGTAGCCTGAAGGTAAATCTTCATGCAATTACATTTGATATGGGTTTGTAAACATGATAGATGCTGTCTGAGCAACGATCTGGCCCTGATTTCAGCCTGAAGATAAAGCTTCATACAATTACATTTGATATGGGTTTGTAAACATGATAGATGCTGTCTGAGCAAAGATCTGGCCCTGATTTCAGCCTGAAGATAAAGCTTCATACAATTACATTTGATATGGGTTTGTAAACATGATAGATGCTGTCTGAGCAAAGATCTGGCAGTAATTTTAGCCTTCTGGAAACGTTGTAAACTTAATAGAAGCTGTCTGAGCAAAGATCTGGCCCTGATTTCAGCCTGAAGATAAAGCTTCATACAATTACATTTGATATGGGTTTGTAAACATGATAGATGCTGTCTGAGCAACGATCTGGCAGTAATTTAGCCTTCTGGAAGCGTTGTAAACGTCATAGAATCTGTCTGAGCAAAGATCTGGCCCTGATTTCAGCCTGTAGATAAAGCTTCATACAATTACATTTGATATGGGTTTGTAAACATGATAGATGCTGTCTGAGCAACGATCTGGCAGTAATTTAGCCTTCTGGAAGCGTTGTAAACTTAATAGAAGCTGTCTGAGCAAAGATCTGGCCCTGATTTCAGCCTGAAGATAAAGCTTCATACAATTACATTTGATATGGGTTTGTAAACATGATAGATGCTGTCTGAGCAAAGATCTGGCCCTGATTTCAGCCTGAAGATAAAGCTTCATACAATTACATTTGATATGGGTTTGTAAACATGATAGATGCTGTCTGAGCAACGATCTGGCAGTAATTTAGCCTTCTGGAAGCGTTGTAAACTTAATAGAAGCTGTCTGAGCAAAGATCTGGCCCTGATTTCAGCCTGAAGATAAAGCTTCATACAATTACATTTGATATGGGTTTGTAAACATGATAGATGCTGTCTGAGCAAAGATCTGGCCCTGATTTCAGCCTGAAGATAAAGCTTCATACAATTACATTTGATATGGGTTTGTAAACATGATAGATGCTGTCTGAGCAAAGATCTGGCCCTGATTTCAGCCTGAAGATAAAGCTTCATACAATTACATTTGATATGGGTTTGTAAACATGATAGATGCTGTCTGAGCAAAGATCTGGCAGTAATTTTAGCCTTCTGGAAACGTTGTAAACTTAATAGAAGCTGTCTGAGCAAAGATCTGGCCTTGCTTGTAGCCTGAAGGTAAATCTTCATGCAATTACATTTGATATGGGTTTGTAAACATGATAGATGCTGTCTGAGCAAAGATCTGGCCCTGATTTCAGCCTGAAGATAAAGCTTCATACAATTACATTTGATATGGGTTTGTAAACATGATAGATGCTGTCTGAGTAAAGATCTGGCCCTGATTTCAGCCTGAAGATAAAGCTTCATACAATTACATTTGATATGGGTTTGTAAACATGATAGATGCTGTCTGAGCAAAGATCTGGCCCTGATTTCAGCCTGAAGATAAAGCTTCATACAATTACATTTGATATGGGTTTGTAAACATGATAGATGCTGTCTGAGCAACGATCTGGCAGTAATTTAGCCTTCTGGAAGCGTTGTAAACTTAATAGAAGCTGTCTGAGCAAAGATCTGGCCCTGATTTCAGCCTGAAGATAAAGCTTCATACAATTACATTTGATATGGGTTTGTAAACATGATAGATGCTGTCTGAGCAAAGATCTGGCCCTGATTTCAGCCTGAAGATAAAGCTTCATACAATTACATTTGATATGGGTTTGTAAACATGATAGATGCTGTCTGAGCAACGATCTGGCAGTAATTTTAGCCTTCTGGAAACGTTGTAAACTTAATAGAAGCTGTCTGAGCAAAGATCTGGCCCTGATTTCAGCCTGAAGATAAAGCTTCATACAATTACATTTGATATGGGTTTGTAAACATGATAGATGCTGTCTGAGCAAAGATCTGGCCCTGATTTCAGCCTGAAGATAAAGCTTCATACAATTACATTTGATATGGGTTTGTAAACATGATAGATGCTGTCTGAGCAAAGATCTGGCCCTGATTTCAGCCTGAAGATAAAGCTTCATACAATTACATTTGATATGGGTTTGTAAACATGATAGATGCTGTCTGAGCAAAGATCTGGCAGTAATTTTAGCCTTCTGGAAACGTTATAAACTTAATAGAAGCTGTCTGAGCAAAGATCTGGCCTTGCTTGTAGCCTGAAGGTAAATCTTCATGCAATTACATTTGATATGGGTTTGTAAACATGATAGATGCTGTCTGAGCAACGATCTGGCAGTAATTTTAGCCTTCTGGAAACGTTGTAAACTCAATAGAAGCTGTCTGAGCAAAGATCTGGCCTTGCTTGTAGCCTGAAGGTAAATCTTCATGCAATTACATTTGATATGGGTTTGTAAACATGATAGATGCTGTCTGAGCAACGATCTGGCAGTAATTTTAGCCTTCTGGAAGCGTTGTAAACTTTATAGAAGCTGTCTGAGCAGAGATCTGGCACTGATTGTAGCCTGAAGATAAAAGCTTCATGCAATTACATTTGATACGGGTTTGTAAACATGATAGATGCTGTCTGAGCAACGATCTGGCAGTAATTTAGCCTTCTGGAAGCGTTGTAAACGTCATAGAATCTGTCTGAGCAAAGATCTGGCCCTGATTTCAGCCTGAAGATAAATGTTCTTACAATTACATTTGATATGGGTTGAGTTATAAAACGGTAAATGATAAACAAAACATCTCGGGGAAAGTCTTCAGCAAAGCCAGCAAGTCCCGCCTGTATAACCCAGAATTCTCGTCACACTTTTTGAGCATATGGTCGCCTTTACCTCCAGCTAATTTTCCTGCTGTTTTTTTTTTTTTTTTTTTTTTTTTTTTTCAGCTTTTCGTGCTAAATCGGGGCGCACACAAACCACCAGACTGGGAAAACACATTATTACATATTTTTTTTTTTTTTTTTTTTTTTTTTTGTGCTTGAAGCTTCATTTAACTTTTTTTTTAGGAATATTAATGTTTTTTCTTTTAGCTGGTAGAAGAGATGGGTGAAAGAAGAATGAGGGCAGTTAGCTACATAACTTTGGTAGGGAATAGTTTGGAAAGATAAGAATAATTAAAGCGTGGTTTATTCACAATCTTATTTATATAAAGATACTTTTGTCTTGTTATTGTTTTAAAATTATCATAGCGCAATCATTTCCTAGGTTTCTTTCATTTTTTTTCTGGTATTCTTGCTAGAGGGTACACTCAGGCACACTATTCTATCTTATTTCTCTTCCTCTTATTTTGTTACAGTTTATATGGTTGATATAAGAAATGTTTATTGTACTGTTGTTACTGTTCTTGAAATATTTTATTTTAATTGTTAATTACTTTTCTTATTTCCTTGTTTTTTTTTCTCTCACTGGGCTATTTTTCCTTTTGGAGCCCCTAGGCTTATAGCATCTTGCTTTTCAAACTGGTGTTATAGCCTAGCAAGTAATAATAATAATAATAATAATAATAATAATAATAATAATAATAATAATAATAACAATGATAATAATAATAATAATAATAATAATAATAATAATAATAATAATAATAATACTTTCGTTGTGTATTCTGATGCTGAAAATGAATTTTGTAGATTTTGCAAAATGGGAGAGTTGGAGAGACCTTGGGGGCGAGGGTCTTTATATTGAGGCTTGTACTATTCCTCCTGATTGATGCTGTTAATCTTATGAATTACCTGAGTTTGTATTCCAGTGATTTATATTCGCCTGTTGTAGGCTCTAGAGCCTTTAAATATGTCACTGTCCATTGCCTCTGCCATTCATGGGTGACCTTTAAACACGATATTAGTTACAGATGGTTTCAAATTATGTCTCCTGTGGATTCTAGAGCTTTCAAATATTAGACTCCAAGATTGTACATATAACTCCCACTAGTCATACGAAAGACTTGAAACTGAAGACTTTCTTGTTCTCAAAGTGCTTCGATAATGTGGATTTGACAATAAATACGCAATGTGCGTTGTGAAATGTTAATTACCTAAGAATGAATACGTTCCCACGAGACATCCCAATACTTGAAGACATTAAGGCTTTCAAGAGGAAATTGAAGACTTTCTTATTCAGCGAGTGCTTTGATAGGGACGATCTAACAGTAAGCGAGCAAAACGCATTGTGAAATGTTAAATGCTCCTGAATGAACATCATGAAAAGGTGCTGTAGAGAGTAAGGTTCCCCTGCTGTGCCCCTGTCTTGGGTTAGAGTTCTCTTGCTTGAGGGTACACCCGAGCACACTATTCTATCTTATTTCTCTTCCTCTTGTTTTGTTAAAGTTTTTACAGTTTATATACGAGATATTTATTTTAATGTTATTACTCTTCTTAGATTATTCTATTTTCTTTTTTTCCATTCCTTACTGGGCTATTTTCCCTGTTGGGACCTATGGGCTTATAGCATCCTGCTTTTCCAACTAGGGTTGTAGCTTAACTAGTAATAATTATAATTATAATAATAATGAAGTAAAGTAAAGTATGAATATGCGTTTAAGGTGTGTTACAGGAATTCTGATTTGTGTCTTAATACTCAAATAGATGATGGATTGAGAATAAATGGGTATCATTTCAGAAACATTGCTTTCATATAGACATATCTGGATGACTCATCTATTAAGAAATTTGTAATTCAACGTGTTATTAACAGAATTAGTTACTGAAACTCTATCTCTTACAATATACCTAAAGTGCAACTTGAGAATTTTCAAATTCTAATAGAGAGAGCAGCAAGATTTATAAAAATTGTTCAACATTAAAAGCAGAATAACTCTGCACTGGCTGACTATTAAAGCCAAGCTAAATTTTAAGATATAGGCAAAGAGTCTTCGTGCAGCCAACAAATAGCGTCGACACGAGAATTGTTAAGGATGGCTTCAAGTTATTGGAGCCAAGACTGGGTTTCGAGTCCCGCTCAAATCGTTAGTTTCTTTACTGTCTGCAACCTTACCATCTTTGTTAGCTAAAGATGGGGAGTCCTCAGCAGCCATTTTCTGGTCCTCCCTGGTCCTAACTTGCGTAGAGAGAGGGCTTGGGCACTGATCATATGTATATATATATATATATATATATATATCAAAGAGTGTTTTCGTATCGCCATGATCAGCAAAACTGTGCTAGTCAGGTCCATCCATACTAGGTTGGTTTGCTGTGAACGATCACACGAAAAAAACCCACCATCACTAATCCTAACTGGCCAGCGTAGTGATGAAAACTGGCCAAATCCCAGACATCAAGTGACATGTCTGAGGCATTTGTCCTGCAGTAGACTACAAACTGCTGCATTTATTGTCGTTTTATATTATATAAAATATGGCCACAACGCTGTGAGAAAAAAACTAAAATCTCTCTCTCTCTCTCTCTCTCTCTCTCTCTCTCTCTCTCTCTCTCTCTCTCTCTCTCTCCGGAAATAGTTATGGAGAAAATTTAATAGCCTAACTTGAACTTATCCTCATAGGTGGCGTTAGTGTAGATTTATCTGAGTCAGCTACTTATGTGAAGATATATTGAAATACTTCTCTCTCTCTCTCTCTCTCTCTCTCTCTCTCTCTCTCTCTCTCTCTCTCTCTCTCTCTCTCTCTCTCATTCCAATCGCTTTAACACGTTTAATTCTGTTTTAAAACAGATTTGCATGAAGGAATATTCACTGAAATGTATGAGTCATAATCTTTCCAACAATTTCATCATCTCCTCCTACACATATTGACGCGAAGAACATCGGTTAGATTTTACCAGTCATCTCTATCTTGAGCTTTTAAATCAATACTTCTCCATTCATCATTTCCCACTTCACGTTTCATAGTCCTCAGCCATGTAGGCCTGGGTCTTCCAACTGGTCTCTCTCTCTCTCCAATTTTTTTTTGAGAAATAAACTTTAAATTATTTACGGAAAATATCTATATATATATATATATATATATATATATATATATATATATATATATTTATATATATATATATATATATATATATATATATATATATATATATATATATATATATATATATATATATATATATATGCCGTCTGATGATATTTGATCCAAGATATGCATTGTAGACGTAGCCCCTCAAAAAAAAAAAAAATAAAAAACTCATTTCATACCTTAGGTATGCTCTGAACGATTATTTTCCTCAATGCTTTCACAAATTTGTAAGAAAATGTTTTCATATTTAGCAAACCGAAGATGACAACATTTTCTCTTGCAGTGATAAACCTACCAGTCGAGTTGGCGATTCAACAATTCTTCTTTTATTTGATAATAAATATGCCTTTTAAATTTTGAAAACATGAATTCTACGAATACTTTCAATGTTGCATAAAGGATAATACCTCAGAGGAAATTATAGATAATATTGCAACTTGAAAGTAGCATTTTCAATTGAAATGATTTAGGTAACTGGCAACTCTAACTTTCGTTCGCTCCGCCCACGCGGGAAATCCGAGAAAAGTCAAGACTCAAGAAACGGGTTTTCATCTCATTCTGCAACGGTCTCTCATAAGCGGTGGACGTCATAGCTGTCTGGAGCTTCGAATCGCTTTTTTAAAGAGACTCACTACGACATTTTCAGACTTGTGACTGACTTATACTTTACCATTAGGTGAGAGAACAAATCTGACGTTTTGTACATATTTAAAAATCATTTATACATAGGTGGGTTCTCGGTATTGAGAGAAATAGACAAATTATGGGTACATTTTTTAGCTTTATTTTCAAACGTACTGTCTGTGACTCAGCCATGTGACTTGGTGCGGCTTAGCGGTATGCAAGCCAGGACAGTGACCCAACCCACGCATACTAGAACGATCTAGGCCAAGACACAGCTAGAGTTAACTTATTTTCTAGTCTTCTTTTTTTTTTCTTTTTTTTCTAGGTGCATTTTCTCTTTACTGTTTGGGTAGTGACGCAAGACATTATATTGGACAGAAAAGAGTAATAGTTAGTTTTCTTAACGGTTTATAACCCAGACAAAATATTGTTTTGTATATATATATATATATATATATATATATTTGTGTATTGTATACTGTATATGTATGCATGTAGGGTTGTGTACTGTATATATATATATATATGTGTGTGTGTGTGTGTGTGTATATATATATATATATATATATATATATATATATATATATATATATATATATATATATATATACTGTATACACACAAATTCGTATCGTATGCTGTTTAGCTAGAATTATTATTTTGTGCGTATGTATTATAAGTAAAAACACCATTTGCCAATAGGTCCACGTTGACTTATCTTCTGCCAACCTTCACATCGGGTAGCGAATATTTTTGACTGAACGAAACTTCCACATTCCTTCCTTAAAACTACTGAACCACAACGTTAGAGTTCTCATAAAATCGACCGAACTCTACGGGTTAAAAACGCGCATTTCACTTCCTCCACTTGACCTAAATTTAGCCATATTACCGAAGAGATTCGTTTGCTCAACACCGGTCGGAACCAGCTCTCTGTGGTTGTTTGTTTTTTCTCTTGTGGTTAATATGTAAATTGGAACAAATTTCGCGCTGTCTTCAGTATATGAATTAATATAAATTATTTTCTTCAAGGTCTTTTTCATGGATATACAAATGAAATACATTCCATTTTCCGTAAAGAAATAGATGGTATTTTGTCTAGGAACTAACGATTTTATCAATAATATAAAAAATAATTCAGATTTGAAAATATTAAGATACGGAAATATGTTGAATTGACTTTGAAATTGAAACAAATTATGAAATAATTCAAACAAAAGATGAATGCAAAATGAATTATCATTGAATGTAAATCTTAAAAAAAAAAAAAAAAAAATCTTGTTATGAAATACACATTTACAATCTTATACTTTATAACATATATACATTTTCTTATATTCATATGAATATTTTTTTTTATTTTACATATACTGTATTTACAATTGCAATTTTTACTATTTATCTAAATATGTTTGAATATGTTTTTGAATAAAAAATATAACGACTCGTGAATAGAAGTTTTAAATTCTATTTTATTTACATTAAACGGATTTATCATTCTAGTTTTAATACATTTAAGTATATGCGGGTCAGTACTTGAAAATTATAAGTAAAGAAATAAAAAAGAAAATGAATATTGTAAAGAATGAAGTACAGGAAACTGTAATTAGAAGCAGGAAGTTCAAGATCAGTTTTGGTGTTTGTAGCATAAACATCTGGTTTAAATGAACCTTTTGGTTTGGTGTAATTGCACGGTTGCAGACGTACTTGGGTGCACGATTATACTCACGTACTGGGAATATGTATATTTCCTTCTTTGTGTGCGGTATGTGTGTTTGTGTGAATATAGCTTGCTAAATATTCTTGTTTTCCATTTATTTTGTTTCATAGGAAAATTAAGTTTGAAAAGTATGTTTCAGGGGAAAATTAAATAAAAAAAGATTGTTTAAGAAGAAAATTAAATTTTAAGTGTGTTTCAGTGGAAATTTTAATAAGGAAAGAATGTTTAACAAGAAAATTAAATTTTAAATGTAATTTTCAGAGGAAATTTGAATAAAGATTTTTTAAGAAGAAAATTAAATTTAAAATGTATGTTTCAGAGGAAAATTAAATGAAAAAAGAAAGTTTGAGAAGAAAATTATGTTTAAAATGTACATTTTAGAGGCAAATTATATTTAAAAATTATAATTCAGAGAGAAATTATATTTAGAAATTATGTTTCAGAGGAAAATTAAATTTGAAAAATATGTTTCAGTGGATATTGTGGATATATATTTGTTTCAGAGGATTTACAATAATCATGCACAAATATATATTCCTGATTGTACATTCATCCTTAAATCCATACATACGTGCATGAATTTAGATTCAAGAGAAGATGTATGATATGTATGGTTCTTTATACATATCCGGATTTATGTATTTGTAAACATATGTATTGATCTGTCTGGTAACTCAGTAAGGCGTAATATTACGGGAGCGTCTCTAAGTTCCCCGCGCACTGTTATTCCTGACCCGTGCCAGTTGGACTTTAGAGCGATAGCCTGGGATCGAATGCGGTCGCTGTTAATTGCAGCCTTGGTAATGAACTCTTTAGCCCACATTCTATATATATATATATATATATATATATATATATATATATATATATATATATATATATATATATATATTTATATATATATAGATAGATAGATAGATATATGTGTGTGTGTCTGTGTGTATACAACAAATGCAGCCATTCCTAGTCTACTGCAGGACAAAAGCCTCAAACTTATCCTTACTCATGTCTTGGGTATGGGCTGCTCTCAACACCTAGCTGGCCAAATGCGGATTTAGGATAGTGGTAGATTTTTGTTTGATCGCTCGCAGCAAACCAACTTAGTATTAATTTATATTTGTCTGGTAATGTGGCGTTGCAGGTTTGCCTATTTCCAAGTTAGCTGTTCTTGCATGAATAATTTTAATAGTCTGATATTAAGTGTTATTCTTTTAATAACACCTTTGTAACTTTAATATTTTGAATTGCCAATAGAAGAATTTGTTTCTTTCTTTTTCCTTTCCTTTTATCTATTTTTTTCTACACATTAACATAATTCAAAAAGTAACTTATTAATGTATTACCACAGATTTTTTTCAATCCCATTTATTACTTTTTGAACTGGTAAAATAATTTCATGCAATAACCTATATCTCTGCAAATATTAATTCACGCATTATGTTTATTATTCATAAATCTCATTATTTATATACCCATCCATTTACATATTCTATCAACTTCTCTTCCCCCAACTTTCTTTTTAAAGAAAATTCCACACGGAAGCACATCCCTGTAAAACCACGAATCATGTTTTACCTGCCTTTTTCTTCTCGTGTCTTTTATCTCATTTTCTCACCCATACACCATATCGACCCAAAACACCAGCTTCTACGAGTGTGTATCACGTGCATTCTACCAGACTTTCTCCTCCATCTGAAAGGAGTGTAATTTTCACGAATGAAACGCCACCGATCGCTCCGTCATCCAAGATGCTTAGCTTCGGTCTTTGGTCGAACTGAACGCTCCGTGAAAATAATAATGACAATTCTCTGCCGTGAGATTCACGTCCTCTTGGGGATTCCTCTGGTTCTGTATTGGTATTAAAATCTCTCTCTCTCTCTCTACTAGCGTACCCCCAGCCATCAAAAATGACTATTGAATGTTTAGATTTCCGAGTGTACCTCTTATTGGTACCCCTTCGCACCAGGGTATGACTATGCCCTCTCCTCACTATCCGATGGATGCGGGAGAGACCGAGTAGCCATACGTCTGGCAATGCTTAATCTTCCGATCGATTAACACATTCCTATCGGTATTATATATCTGGTATCTAACCAAAACCTGTTTTTTATTATATTTTTTTTCCTTCTCTTCTCGTGGTTCTTCTAATGAGAAAAGAAAGTCTTTGTTTTTGTTTTCTTCTTCTTCTTCTTCTTCTTCTTCTTCTTCTGTGGGAAAAACTAGAAGAGCTTGGGAAGCATTCCTGGGAAAGCCAAGCCAGTCAGACGTGATCTAAGGAAAAAAAATGACGTGTTCAGTTCCCGTTTTGTTTTCGTCAAGTTTCTAATATTGGGCGTGTTTGGTTTAGCCCATTTTTTTGGTGGATGCATGACTGTGGTATACTCATATTGGTGATTCATATATATATATATATATATATATATATATATATATATATATATATATATATATGTATGTATATATATACATACATATATATATATATATATATATATATATATATATATATATATATAAATATACATATAAATATATTCAAGTATAGAATATCTTTGTGTATATATGTACGTATTCAATCAATTCAGGTCTGTATACCTCTGCATTATTCATTATGCATATACATACGAACCAACTCTCACTCTATTATTCTCTTGTCCGATCAATCCACCTTCCCCTACCCACTTCATTTCCTTATCAAATCTCCCATGATCCCCTTATTAAATCTCTTTAATTTCCTCTTTTACACCCAAGAGCGATTGCTCTTAATTGAGTGTTCTTGAAAAAATTTGATATTCGTCTGAAGTTATAAGTTTCGTATGATTGTTTGTCTGTCAGACGAGAGAGAGAGAGAGAGAGAGAGAGAGAGAGAGAGAGAGAGAGAGAGAGATTTCTGTGCTGTGTTTTGCACTATGTGAATTGGATCGTGTTACAGAAATACATAAATAATAATAATAATAATAATAATAGTAATAATAATAATAATACCGGTACTCTATTTCAGCTCTAAGTACTATACGTTTATATTATTGCGACGCAAAACCATCTTACAAAATCAATCAATCAATTCATTTTCAAATTTAGCTTTTTAGAAGATATCGATTTTAGATTTATTTAAAAGGTTATTAAATATAATAACTATCATAACGAAAATTCCTCATCGCTGACCATAGAAATAAATGGAAAAAATTGCTAATTTACAAGTGGCTATATGCCAGTCGGTATCATCAGTACCGCGTTCATGCTTTATTTACTAAATATTGTTATTGAAAGCCACATTGGAATCATCATCATCATCTCCTACGCCTATTGACGCAAAGGGCCTCGGGGGATTCATTGGCTAGATAAATCAAAGGATAGCCAGTTCCTTGTGATGCGCAGTGCCTATATAAGTAAGGCAAGTGACTGTGCCGGTCCATATTAATTCTAGTAAGATCATCCGCCAGGCATCGGGAGTAAAGGCCGAAGAGACAGCTTGTCTATCGCCTTAAACCCAATACGTCACCCTATTGCCAGTGACTTCATCGAGATTTAGGGGGGCATTTCCTCCACACCCAAAGCTACTTATTACTCCACCAGGTTGCTCATCCGAGTATGATAAGTCAGTGGAAAACGTAAGGAGGAAAGGAATGCCAAAGCTTCGAATATCTTCCTTTAAAGAAATATTTCAAAGCAAAATGAATACATAGGTTAATTATCTACATAGAGGGGCAGAGTAAGAACAATTATAGTTTTAATAATATCATCATCATCGTCGTCGTCAGCTGTTGCTAGTCCATCGTCGGACAAAGGCCTCACACATGTCCTTCAACTTGCGTCTCTTTATGGTCTTTCTATGCCAGTCTATATTCACAAATTTTCTTAGCTTGTCAATCCATCGTCATATCTTCTTTCCCCTGCTTCTTTTGCAATTTCTAGGGATCCATTCTGTTATTCTTAATGTCCATCAATTATCTGTCATTCTCTTTATATGTCCAGCTCATGACCATTTCTTTTTCTTACAAGTTGTTAGAATCTCATCTACTTTAGTTTGTTCTCGTATCTCGTAGTGTTATTTCCATCATTGTTCTTTCCATAGCTCTTTGAGTTGTAACTAGCTTATTTTACAAGGCTTAGTAAGGCTCCATGTTTTTATGTATAAGTTAATACTGGTAGGACCATCTCATTAAATACTTTTATTTTTAAAGAAAGTGGCATTTTCCCTTTCATTATCACATTATGTTTACCAAAAGCTCTCCATCCCATGCTTAAATAAAAGTTACCATTTCCCTATCATGTACAAATCCTTTGCTGGAAGGCAACAGCTATAACTGCCTACTTGGAATTCAGTTGAAACTGGTATGTATTGGAAATGAGGTCTTGGTATCCCGATGTGTCTAGGCACGTGTAATGAATTCATCTGTCATTTCCTCTCGCCCGGTGGCTGGCGACTTCAACAGGCCGTTAGGCCATTATCCGCTTATGAATGTTTGTGTCCGGCGGTACCATTCTTGTTATGAGGTTTTGCGGACAGCCTAATGCTTCGAGAGTCTCTCTCTCTCTCTCTCTCTCTCTCTCTCTCTCTCTCTTTAGAAATTGTATTTGTAAATAGATATGTGTGTGCGCATAAATGAATTCTCAAATGAATTATAACTATCTTAGTATTCATCTCTCTCTCTCTCTCTCTCTCTCTCTCTCTCTCTCTCTCTCTCTCTCTCTCTTTTTAGAAATTGTTTTTGTATATGGATGTGTGTGCAGAAATTAATTCACAAATGAATTTTAACTATCTTAGTATTCATAGCATGAGAGAGAGAGAGAGAGAGAGAGAGAGAGAGAGAGAGGGGAGAGAGAGAGAGAGAGAGTGTGTACAGGAAGTCAAAACTCTCTACCGCCATGAAGTATGACGAATCATGGTATATTGTCCAAGAGAAAGGTGTACTCAATACAATAGATCAATCAGAATGCATTAGCAGTGCCGGAATTCAACCAGCTTTTGACCATTTTAACTTTTTTCAGACATTTATGGGAATTTACGGTGATAGTAGTGGTTTTTGGTTAGACAATCTATTTACTATATAATCTATTAATTTTCCTTACTTTTAGAGAGAGAGAGAGAGAGAGAGAGAGAGAGAGAGAGAGAGAGAGAGAGAGAATTTTAATTATTAGATTTGTTTGAATTAGTATAGTGTTGAGTCTCTCTCTCTCTCTCTCTCTCTCTCTCTCTCTCTCTCTCTCTCTCCTTTTATTTATTTGCATCTTACCGCTTTCACCATATAATAAACCTGTGGTTTATATAATTATATAATTTGTATCGTTTCCCCTGTTCTCATTTTGTATATTATTTAAACACAAACACACACATATATATATTTAGTGGGGTGGGCTAGATTTTAGAATCTGTCGACTGTTGAAGAATTTTTAGAATTAGATAGAATTAGTATTCATAAGATCTTAAAATTTTATTTAGAATGGTAAAATATTCTGATATGATTATTTTATGTAAACATATACGCGCGTGTATGTATAGAAATGTGCAATTGATCTTGCACGCTTTCTTAGAAACACATAATCATTAATGCAATCTGTTGCAATAGTTGAAAGTCGATTTAAGAGAACAGTGTTTTTCATTTATTAATTTAATGGCTTTGTGGACTTTTCCTTCTCATTAAATTTCTCTAAAGCTGATTTTCCGTCATTATTCTCCTAATCATCCTGATCATTATTTCTAGTTTCATATTGGCCCTTGAAGTAATTTCTCCCACAAATTACGATTAACCATTGTATGCATTCTTTTTTTTTCCTCATTTCAACCGTTTCTCTCCCGTAATAAAATGGTCTCTCTCTCTCTCTCTCTCTCTCTCTCTCTCTCTCTTCTCCTTCTCTCAGCACTAATCAGTCCAGATGTAACGGATAAAAACGGCAATTGAACAAATGCAACACCACTCAAGGAGGTAATTTCTTTTCATACAAAAAAAAAAAAAAAAATTATTTACATGGAACAGACTTGTAGCGGATGTAGTGAACAGTCACACGATAAACATGTTCAAGAATGGATTAAACAAGGTCATAAAATCTCTCTAAGCGTTTTAAACTAATTCGCTCCACCCAAAGAGCAAATGGATTCTCCGCGGATGGACTAAAAAGTCTTTGAGACTTCCAAAATCCTCTCTCTCTCTCTCTCTCTCTCTCTCTCTCTCTCTCTCTTTCAAGCTCGTGCGGATGGACTAATAAGTCTTTGAGACATCCAAAATCCTCTCTCTCTCTCTCTCTCTCTCTCTCTCTCAGTTCCTCAAGCTCGTGCGGATGGACTAAAAAGTCTTTGAGACATCTAAAATTCATTAACTCTCTCTCTCTCTCTCTCTCTCTCTCTCTCTCTCTCTCTCTCTTCCACCAGCTCGTGTTTTCCCAACCTGTCAATCACTTGAGGCATCATTTGTGTCATTTTCTTTCCACTAAAATTTCTCCAGCCATCTTCCTTCACTTTCCCAGTCTCCTCCTCCACCTCCCACAATAATTGCTTTCCCGGTCTGTATCTTCCTCTCGAGACATTATGGGGTTTTGCGACCCCGTTTCCCGCTTGCACCAGACCTGTAAAGTCTTGGCAAGTTAGAGTTAAGATATCTTCTAGAAGTTGGGATAGTCAGCGTTGGTTGAAATTTGTTATTTTATCATGGATAAAGGTTAGAACCATGCTTGGGTTTAGACTGGTCTATGAACCTTTGTTGTTCATATACTGTATATATATAATATATATATATATATATATATATATATACTGTATATATATTATATATATTATATATATACTGTATATTTATATATAGTTAATGTGTGTGTATTTATACTTATATATATATATATATATATATGTATGTATGTTTGTATGTATTCTTTATTTATCAACAAGTGCACAGTATATAACATGAATCAAGGTATAAGTGAAACTAATTTAATTCCAACAAATGAAAATTAAAAACACTTAAACGACAAAACTCAAAAGCGATTAAAGAACTTAGCACATTCACAGAGAGAGAGAGAGAGAGAGAGAGAGAGAGAGAGAGAGAGAGATTCCCCAGGATAAATAAACAATGCACATAATTCCCACAAGAAGTAGGACAGAGATCCTAAGTGCAGGGCGTGTGGGACGTCACACCTTTTAAAGGACTCCTTTGTTAGCTCAGCCACCCTCATTCATAGTCAGCCAGGTTTAGGTGTTGTTTTATTTTCTCACTTGTTTTCTTGTTTTGTTTACTACGGTTTGCTCTTTGATGTTGAATAAAGGGAGATAGTATGTACCTAAGCATACGCATATATATATATATATATATATACATATATATATATATATATATAATCTGTATATATATGCATATATATATATATATATGTGCGTGTGTGTGTAAATTAATTCTTGTATGTGTGTGTGATCGAACTCTCGTCTCTGAAATGCAAGGCAAAGTCCCTATCAATCATGCCACTAGAGGTTGTAAAAGATTGAACCTAAGTATTAACTGCATTTCAGGATACACACATATACCTACACACACTCATTCATATATATATATATATATATATATGTATGTATATATATATATATATATATATATGGTGCAAACAAGTACAGTGTCGTACTTCCCTATTATGTAGAAAAGGTTCCACAATGATGTAATAAGTGTATAAAAACTAGGTGTATTTTTGTAGATGTTACAAAGAACTTTTAGAGCTCTCGTCCATCATCTTTGGACTTGGTCACTGAAATGTTTATAAAATTACAAGTCAGGTACTGATATAAGGAGAAACAGAAATACATAAACAGTTCAAGTCCACAGATGATGGGCGAAAGCTCTAAAAGTTCTTTATAATATCTACAAAAATACACCTAGTTTTTATACACTCATTACATCATAGTGGCACCTTTTCACCATATATATATATATATATATATATATATAGATAGATAGATAGATAGATAGATAGATAGATAGATAGATAAATATATATAATTTATTTTAATAGATTTTTTTGGTCCTTATAAATCATTCATATCAACTGAATCATCACAATCATCATTTGTTAGAATTGCTCGATATCAATGGTACTTATAATCTCTTCTGTCAACTGAATGTTATAATCTAAGTAAAGCTTTTATTTGATATCATTATATTATTGCTTGTAAGTAATTTTCATCACCCAAAAGGAATTTTTTTTTTATATATAAATGACTTTTCGCGTTTTACATGAAATCTGACCTCCCCCAAAGGTTAATGAGTCGTCCATAGGTAAGCTCTCTCTCTCTCTCTCTCTCTCTCTCTCTCTCTCTCTCTAGTGTACCACAGCTTTCAAAAAGACTTGAATGTTTATATAAATAAGCTCTCTCTCTCTCTCTCTCTCTCTCTCTCTCTCTCTCTCTCTCGTCAATTCATTTTGATGTAATCTTTAAAATGGGGAAAAAATGCAAATCCGGATCTAGAATCCGGATCTGGATCATCTCCAAAATTCAATGGATTCGTCCATGACCTAAGATTAATTTGTCGGGATAATATCGTCAAAATCTGTCGAGTGTTTTGATGTAATCCTGTCCACAGACAGACACACAAACAGACAAATAAATAAACCGATTCGAGCGTATAACCAACTTCCTTGGCGGAGGTAATTTGAATTATTAACATAAGAAATACATTCGCTTTGTTTGTGTCTTGAATTAAACAAACAACAAGAAAACAAGATATACCGTTGTGTTTGGCTTCGAAGGGTTAAGTAAAAAAACACATTAAGAAAGACCGTGACAGAAAATTAGACCGTTGCTTGTCTTAAGAAAATACTGACCACCATCCGTCATTTTAACTTAACAAATTCAAGTTTGCGGTTGACAGTTTTTTTTTTTTTTTTTTTTTTTTTGGGGGGGGGGGCTTTTGCATCTTGTCATCCTTCTCCAATTCTTGTTTTCAACTCAATTTTTTTTTTTACTTATTTTTTACTGTTATTTCTTTTATACTGTATTTATACTTTGGTCAAAATTTCATTTTTTTCTGGGAAACAACGTTACTATGAGAGGGTGTGAAGTTTTTGTATGTATATATATATATATATATATATACATATGTATATATATATGTATATATATACATATGTATATATATGTATTATATATATATATATATATATACACACACACACATGTGCATGATTTGTTTCACAAGTAAATTATTTAGATCATTACACAGATATGTGAAAAAGGCTCAATATTTGATCTTCATTAAATTTTCGTAAACGATACATAAATTGGTACCTCTCGTTCGTAGAAATCTCTGCATAAGCTCTTATTATTATTATTATTATTATTATTATTATTATTATTATTATTATTATTATTATTATTATTATTATTATTAATTACTGGCCAAGTTACAACCCTAGTTGGAAAAGCAGGATGCTACAAACCCAAGGGCTCCAACAGCGAAATATAGCGCAGTAGGGAAAACAAACAAGGAAACAGATAGAATTGGGTGTCTAAGTGTACCCTCAACCAAGAGAACTCTAGCTCAATGCAGTGGAAGACCATGGTATAGAGGCTATGGCACTACCCAAGAATAGAGAACAATGGTTTGACGTTGGATTGTCCTTCTAGAAGAGCTGCTTCTTATGCTTAAAGAGTCTCTCCAACCCTTACTAATTGCTGTCAGGTGTATGAAGACAGAAAAGAATTTTTAAAGAATAGGCCAGACTATTCGGTGTATATGTAGGCAAAAGATTGGTACCTGCTCGTTGAAATCTCCGCAGAAGCATTTTTTTTTTCCACAAACCTTTCCTCTCCCGCAGCTTCCACCGTTCCAAACCACATGTCTCTCCGTTTGAAACAACAGAAGATAGACCTAACAGCTGGAGGATTTAAAAACCACAGTTGTTAAATGACCGCCAGTCGTCAAACAATAAACATTACTTGGTTTAGGAATCCGTAAAGCGAAATTTGGCGGATCTGATAACGTTACTTTATTGCTGTTTGCGCCGAATTTGAAAACATTTTGATGGATACTTATGAATTAGCGATGCTTATTATTATTATTATTATTATTATTATTATTATTATTATTATTAGTAGTAGTAGTAGTAGTAGTAGTAGTAGTAGTAGAAGTGTTAGTTAAAGATATAGTAGTGGTATTAATTGAAATTCTTTTTAGCTCTGAATTACATACACACGCTGATATATATATATATATATATATGTATATATACACACATATATATACATATATATATATATATATATATACATATATATACACGGCTGTCTCTGCTTACTTTTTAACTTATTGTCACCTTTTAAAGTATTAAACAATAATAGAATTTGAAATTCGTAAAGCCTGTTCAAATAGTCTTTTATCATAATATGTAATGAAAGTACCCCCCCCCCTCTCTCTCTCTCTCTCTCTCTCTCTCCTCTCTCTCTCAATTGCCCAGTACCCTTCTGCCTCCACCCCCCCCCCCCTTCCACAAGCAGAGGGCAAAGAGGTGGACTGCATACTTTTGTTTCTTTTCTCAAGAGAACTGGTTTTCATGTACCATAAACCTTTCGAGGAATTTGAAGCCATTTCTGAGGTTCCTAAACACCAGGGGAACGTGATTTGACGGTACGATTAGTGAGCCCAAAGAGAGAGAGAGAGAGAGAGAGAGAGAGAGAGAGAGAGGGAGAGAGAGAGAGAGAGAGAGAGTTGGTGTTACGGGTCTAATACATTTAGCAGGTATCGGAACACATGTTCATCATTCTGAATTCGAACACTCAATGATCTCTACATAATATAAATGTCCCCTATATAATACAGAGCAAGTGCCTGGCTATATATATATATATATATATATATATCCTCCATATAATAAAAACTAAAAGTCTGGATATATACATATATATGAATATATATTTATTTCCGGAGCGTGGAGAGAAGCTGCCCGTGTTTGAGTGTGCATATCTGTCTAAATATTTAGCCATCTTTTCAGACGAATATCGTACATTAGTGTGTGTGTATATATATATATATATATATATGTATATACAGTATATATATGTATATATATATATATATATATAGATAGATAGATATATATATATATATATATATACATATATATATGTGTATATATATATATATATATGTATGTATTTATATAATTATATATATATGCACATATATATACATTAAAATTTGAGCTTACGATCATCATATACAAAAGTTTCAATCTGTAAACGAAGGCTAATAATTTTAAGACATGCAAAAACTGAACGAAAAGACATAGTAAAGTAAATATGAAAATTATGTATAAAAATAATAAAACCGATAGGAAAATAAATAGTTATTTATATTATTAATGAGACGGGAAAACTAATAAAAAAGTATATGTTTAATCTAGTATATTTTAAACATTACATTTAAAATCATAAACTCATTTGGACAAATCAGGGTTAAAATCAAATTCATTTTAATAAATCAGGGTTAAAATCATAAATTCGTTTTGACTAATCAGGGTTAAAATCTTAAATTCATTTGGACAAATCAGGGTTAAAATCATAAATTTATTTTGACAAATCAGGGTTAAAATCATAAATTCATTTTGACAAATCAGGGTTAAATTCTTAAATTCATTTGGACAAATCAGGGCCTTTTATGTTATAATGATATTTTACAAATGTTGATACGGATGCCTCTGTTATAAGCCAGGGCATACGACGTGGGCATGCACGTCGGGCACGAGTGGTCCTTGGGTATGCCCAGGACCCACTTGGGTATGACATGAGACGAGCTGATACCCCGTATAACTGTTGCTCCGGCCGAGGTCACCTACTTGGCACAGACCCATGTTCTTGGGTAGCATTGGAAGTCACAGTACCACTTCCTCC
>NC_090743.1:119895333-119917833 GCF_036898095.1 Palaemon carinicauda | reverse complement strand
GTATTAAAATGGCCTTTTTGATTGTATAACTTTTAACATAATCCAAAATTATTTTCATCTTTTCTAGACTTGAGGGTACACTCGGACACACTATTCCATCTTGTTTTACTTCCTCTTGTTATTTTTAAGTTTTTATAGTTTATATATATGAAAGATTTATTTAAATGTTATTATTGTTCTTTTACTTCGCTTGTAGTTTATTTCCTTATTTCGTTTCCCCACCTGGGTATGTTCCCTGTTGGAATCCTGGGGCTTATAGCATCCTGCTTTTCCAACTAAGGCTGTAGCTTAGTAAGTAATAATAATAATAATAATAATAATAATAATAATAATAATAATAATAATATTAAAAGAGCCATTTTGATTGTTTTCCCAAATTATAGTAATGATTCCATACATATTAATTTTAACATTTCTCTTTTGATATGCAACCCTAACATTGGGAATTTAATGTTATAGATGAAACCTTAACATTAATCTTTCTCTCTAGAAGACCAATTTCTTGAATTTAATATTGATTCCATAAATTTAAATTCCTGTTTAATGAAGTTAATATCTATCTCAATTTAGTACAATACCCTAGAGACTCTCCACCCAAGTTAGGACCAGGGAGGGACAAGTAATGGCTGCTGATAACTCAGCAGGGAGATCTATAGGCTCCCCACAGGCTCCCCCATAAACCCCCACATCCCTAGCTCACAAGGATGGTGAGATTGCAGCGACCAAAGAAACTAACGAGTTTAAGTGGGACTCAAACCCCAGGCCACCACAACCCCTAATATATACCCAATCCCTTTAACTGTAATGTTAATCTCCTTTATCCTGATTAGAATCATTATTGATGTAAATCCCCAATCCCTTCGAACAACGTAAATCCCTTTTTATTAAATCTCCAGACACAGTCGCAAGGATTTCTCGAGAGGATTATGACGGACTACGTCTACCCAATCCGGAATTATGATTGGAGGGCCATGGTCCGCAACCTCCTTGATGGCGTCATGGATTATTTGGCTCCGGACGCCAAGGAACCCAAGGTCGGAGGACCTTACGTACATCCGGTAAGTACCCGAGACGAAATCCTTATAGGAGAGAGAGAGAGAGAGAGAGAGAGAGAGAGAGAGAGAGAGAGAGAGAGAGAGAGAGAGAGAGAGAGACTACGGCTATATTCTCTGGGGAAAAAACAAACTAACTTCTAATTCTGGCCTATTTTCTTTCGAATGCCTAAGTAGAATACTGAGAGAGAGAGAGAGAGAGAGAGAGAGAGAGAGAGAGAGAGAGAGAGAGAGAGAGAGAGAGAGAGAGAGAGAGAGAGAGAGCCTACGGCTATATTCTCTGGGGAAAAAACAAACTAACTTCTAATTCTGGCCTATTTTCTTTCGAATGCCTAAGTAGAATACTGAGAGAGAGAGAGAGAGAGAGAGAGAGAGAGAGAGAGAGAGAGAGAGAGCCTACGGCTATATTCTCTGGGGAAAAAACAAACCAACTTCTAATTCTGGCCTATTTGCTTTTGAATGCCTAAGTGGAATACTGAGAGAGAGAGAGAGAGGAGAGAGAGAGAGAGAGAGAGAGGAGAGCATTGTTTAAGGATCCATTTTTGTACGTGTGTAGGTCTATGTGTATGTATGAGTGGGGCTAGAGAGATTAGCACTTAAAAAATGTTTTGTATTTGTCTGGGGTGGAATATTGTATATTTGTATGCATATGTTTGCCTGTTTGTATGAGAGAAAGATACAGTAAGCTACTATGGCTATTATCAGTATTATTACCATTAATTTTTTTTCATGTTCCTTAATAATGCTAATGATTCTTTCAATTTATGGTTATTAATATTTAAAAAGTTTGTTTGACATCAGTAGCTTTACCATCGCTGCTATTTGCAATTGGACTAAACAGGTAACTCCAAGCCTTTATAATATCTGGCAGAATCTTTGTTTGTTTGTTTATGCAATCCTCAGAATGGTTATCTCCTCGTTTTTTGAAGTCTATATTTGTGTGGTATTCCATTTTCATTGTTGTAGTAAGGTTATTCTATGATTTCTTTAGTCACATCTAGTTTCCAGCTTTTAGATATAATTTTCTTTACTTTTTCTCAAGGGCAGTGTAAAGAAAGCACATGCTAATGATTTGGAAAAATATCGTACACACATATATATACAGTCGTGTATCTGAATAGGCGCATACGCACGCAATGAAGTTTTCCGAACAGATTTTATATCCGTTCCCAATCCCGTACACCAGCACGCTTTTATTACGTTGGTAAAGGTATATTCATACATTTCACATGAAATATATATTTATGTTGCTATGCATTTTATGCATTCCTACAAGCCCACTTATGCCCGAGCTTTTGCTGTTGGATTTTCTGAATCAGAATTAGAATCAAATCAGAAATTTAGAGTTCAAGATATGTTGTTTTGGTCCTATGAAATGTATAGACATTTTGAAGAAAACTACTGAAATATTTTCAAACATTTCACACCAAAGAAAAAGTTCACGAAGAAAGCTCAGAATTTCCAACACTGAAGTGAGATCTCCATATTCACCTTATATGGCAAATAATTTGAATTTGTTTTTCCTCTTTCCCTGGTGCTTCTCTCCCTCTATTGCTGAGCTATGGAATTCTATCCCAACTTCTATTTTCCCATAAGTTCTATTCTTTCTCAGGGTGAGTGTGTTGTTTCTATCCGAGGGTGGGTCCCATTTGTTCCCTTCCACCATCCATTTATTCGCCATCTCTTTTATTCTATGTTTCTTTTATTTTTTCATCCCATAATGCATCTGGCATATAAATATAAAAGGCATCAAATTCCCTACCAAATTCCTGAGGAAAGATACAACCAAACTCAATAAAATTCTCCAGGAAAAGATCAAACACATTAGGACAGTATCACCCCCTCCTCTTGAGCCATTTTCCATTATAATATTGCTATGTCGACATTGAATCGTCTGCCAAATTATGTTCACAATAAGGTTTCTTTAATGAGTTCAAAAACTAGTTTTGGCATATAAGTTACATTAAATCGATGCATGGATATTTACAGCAATCAAGAAATATTATATTGACAATTCACCACTATTTCCAACAAATGCCTATGTAACACATGCATAAGATTTTACAAATTTATAATAGATAAATCAGTTGATATTCGCATTAATATTTCAGGAAGACTAAAAGCGAGTAGCATTTTGTACCTTTAACATCTCATAAACCATATTTTAAGTTTGAATAAATTTCCAGAATTAAACTGAGAATTACTTTGCTTACCAGATTATCTGATTCATAAGTTAGTTTTACCAAGGTAGGTTTTATTTGCATGTACCATTTAGTAAATCCAAAAGCATTGTATGGTTTTTTCGAATATCATTTATTTTATAGTGCATCTATATGCCATGTATGCTTTGTTATCAAATAGTTTTCAGGATATCTAAATAAAGTGCCTGTTTGTGCAAAAACTCCCGTATCCGGCGCAAATATTCGAAGATAGGTTTTCGTTGTCTGTTTACAATGTATCCAAACGCCTAAAATGTGATGCTTCATTGCCCGTTAGTTTGCAAAACATCTTGGATTTTTGCTAGTTTCATCATCAGTGTTTTTACAGTACATATAAGCACTTTGTATATTTAAGAAATAACTCCATATTCCAGACCAATTACCCTACTAACCTAAAATAAGATATTTCGTTGTCAACCCAGTGTATCCCCTTCGAAGATAAATCACTCCGGATTGTATTCTGATATCGACTTGTTTTTCTCGGCAGGCGCAGGAGCGGACAACTGTTTTCGTGAGGAATATACTCACCCGAGCTATCCATTACATGCAGTCTCTAATGGATTGAGTCTCATCTGCCAAAAACAGACTCACAAGAAGCTTCATTCCTGTAGCCTAAGCCTCTATGGTATGAGTTTCTCATTATTCCATCAAGCCTATCTACACACACTCACTTGCACATACACGATGCTCAGTTAGGTATATGTAAATCAATTTATACAGCTGAAAGGAATGATTTCTTGAAATTGCCAATGAGCAGTGCTCTTATATTTTGGCTTGGATAAATCCCCCATCCGAATTTTGGTATGCAGCATCATATTCTTATCATACTGGAAATATCATACCATTCTTGAGGATGATATGAATTGTGATGCTGGATATATGACATGAATTAATTTAATATTAGACCATCACTTTCAATTCTCCCAAGTACGAAGCTCCGAAGCTGTAGTAGGATAAAAGATTCAGATAATTCTGTCGTCAGTCACGACTAGAACCATTTTTGGGACTGGTAACTTACCGCCTAAATTGCTTGAAGACGTCTTGACAAGGAAATATTTTAATGGTCAACATTCAGTTGATAATATGACAAAGGATACTGGCAATATCAGATTAAAAATCGGTATGCTAGTGCGTTTGGAAATCATAGCTTCAGACCCAGTTACTTGCGGCGTTTAAGCTGACTCAAAAAATAAACCTTTGCTCGGCTTCTATCATTACTCTCTAACTCTAAGATGCCTTTATTTCAGTGGTGTATTATTTTATGAGTCCAGTAACATCCATTTTCTTTCTGCTAATGCCTCTGACATGTATTGATTTCTTTCAAAGTAGTTTTTAGAAGTCTCAAGATTTCCTCTGACGGCATGACTTATTTGGTAATTGTGAACTTTGGGTGATGGATTGCAAGATTGAATGGCACTGAAACTTTAGAGATATGGAAATGGAATCACACATTTGTTTTTTTTTTCATTAGTGATGCATTGACGAAAGTAGTAAGTGAATAGTCTATAATAAACAAAGTTTATCCAGAAGTGTGAGCTGACCTATTTGCACTTGTGTATTTAGCACTTCCTTAATGGTTTTCATACACCCTTTGGTTGCACCATTAAAATCTAAATTAAATATTCCCTAAACTGTATGATAACTTAATAATCATGTTTTTATAAATTTTATCACAAGGCATCTCTTTGCACTATTTTTAATAACATTCCAATGATAATATATTCAATTGCCTGCAATTAATATTTGGTTTTGTTTTTCACATACTTTTCCCTTTGTATGTATCTGTGGGCACTGCAGGATGGCATCTTAGCTAGTAACATGAACCATCAAGACGGAAGTAATAATGATGCTAGGGCCATTAAGTACTATGTAGTTGACTTGATCATCCGTAAAACTAAGAGAGTCTGGGAGGACACCTTTAGCCCAATAGATGTTTCAGAAAGTGACCCTTTACACACTGTAAGTCAAGACAGGGAGGTTGCAAGGGGTTATACACTCAACAGCGTAATCACCCCATCGGTTGCATACCATTCCTGGGTATACTTGGCTATTCACATTGCATTTTGCTTCATCAGCATTGCCTGGGCCATTTTGCCAATATACAAGTTCCCACCTGCACCAGTTGAGGAGATGCATCCAGAACCAATGGAAATACCAGAGATGATGTATTCATCAGGGATGATGGAGATGGAAGATGATTCTCAAATAGTTGATGAATCTGATGTAGCTGGCAATTATGATGCAGAAGATCATCAAATGAATAGTTATATGAGCAATCATATGCCGACGAACTTTCATGGAAGCAGTTACAGTCAGATGACTGATGGTTTTGAAGCTGGTTATGATCATCAGCAAAACGTCAATTATCAACCAGACGGATATTACCAAACCAAAACACATTTTCAAGTAAATAAAGTTGAATAAAGCTGAACCAAGATGGAAGGTATACTGCAGAGAACTTCCAAATCACAAAGAGTTTACACAACACAAAACTAAAAGGGTAAAATCCTTGTAAGTTTAATCTTTTGCTTAGCTAAATGTTTGTTTTATTGTTTTTGCATATGGCTTGCATGATAATATATAGAACGCCATCTGTTTGCGTAGTAGAACTCTGGAAAATTTAAAAGGTATTTTGACTAAACTTTCAGGTAACTACAATCTTAGTATAATCCCTTGATTTTACAATTGTGAAGTGTGGCAGTGAGTCTTCCTCTTCTACTTATGAATCTCTTATTGAGTACAGTTCTCTGTAAATTTTGAAACTTTTGGTGTTGATGGTCACAAACACTGAAATTGTAAATATAACCTCTCTGCTCCCTGATACAGGTTTATTTGTCATATAACATGCAGTAGTTCCTAGATTTCTTATCATGAAATTTTAGATGACTTGTATATGTACTGTCCAGTCTGCATATTTTTGTTTTTTTCAGGTATTCTGTCTTCGGTTTATTTTCAGTTTATTTATTTTCATACTGATTGAATTTCATCATAATTTTACAAAACCTTCATTCCGTCTGTCGGTGTACCGTTTTAAGATGCTTCTGGTTTGTGGCATCTTTTACATGTTGAACATCTCTGATTCAATGACCTTCCATCGTATTTTAATTGATAGTGTTTATATTATGGTTAATTTATACTCTCAAGATCAGTTCGTTTAACAGAATATTTGCCTAAACATTTTCATTTGCATATATGGCAGAGTAGTCATTTATACTTGTTTGGTTGGTATTACATCAGAGGTAGTTTACCCGAATGAGTGACAAATGAAAAAAAAAAAAAGATAGTGTGAGTCAACTTGTCTTAATACATGTTTGGATGATATAATCTGGCATTTCTTTGTTGGTTTTCAGCTGTAACTTTCCTGTATTTAGAAAAGAAATCGTTGTGATTCAGGGCTAAGGTGGCTAATAACTTTACATTTAATGTGTAAATACTTTTCATATGTGTGCCAATTCCTCTTTACTTCCACTGGAGCAATTTCCAATATATAATTCCTTACACTAACCTATTATTTCCCCTTTCCACATACTTCTTCTTCCGTATGTGTCTGTGGGCATTGCAGAACGACACCCAAAGTCGAGAAACTAACAGTCAAGAAGGAAATGATGTTGCCAGAGCTACTGGGTATTTTTTGAGTGATTGGATCTTCCAGAAAATAAAGAGCTTCGTAGCGGAGACCTTTTATCCTGGAGTTGTCTCTAACATTGAACCTTTTCATAGTGCAAGTCAAGACACGGAAACTGCTGCGAGATCATTTACACTGAATAGCAACGTCACTCCCAACACCGCACAGTATTCCCTTTTATTTTTGTCAATTGTAATCTTCTACGGCGTTTTCAGCACTGTAGGGGCCATCTTATCCCTCTACAAGTTCCCTCCAAAGACTGTTGAAGATGTTCTGCTTGAGCCAATGATGATTTCTGAAATGCCTTACCTCCAAGGAATGGTTGGACCAAAAGAGGATTATCAAAATACAAATAATTTCCAAACGAACAGTCCTTTAGAAAATGATATTCAAACAAGCAGTTACAGTCACATAGGTGGGGATTACCAAGAAGGTAGCAATCTTCAGGAAAGTGTCATTTTTCGACCAGAAGGGCATCATCAGACCAATACCCATTTCCAAGTGAATGCAAGTCAATAGATGAAGCCAGCAGAATGGTGTTCCTCTGAAAACCTCCAAATCATACAGAGCATTGTAATACAACAAGAACTTACAGAGCATTGTAGTACAGCAGAAACTTACAGAACATTGTAGTACATCAGGTACTTACAAAGCATTGTAATACATCCGGAACTTACAGAGCATTGTAGTACAGCAGGAACTTACAGAGCATTGTAGTACAGCAGGAACTTACAGAGCATTGTAGTACAGCAGGATCTTCATATGTTGGACACTCAGTAAGTGTGTTCCAGCCAACTTCCCTTTGTTAAATACATTGTTTTCATGCAAATAACTAAAATATCAATGCTTATGATTAGGACGCCATATATTTTGGTGCTGTAGAATGTTACGAAACTTCTTGAATGCTGTCAATCTTTAATTTTGATGTAACCAGTAATCACATGTCAAGTAATCGAGTATAGTAGTCTATTTTTCAATGTGTGCATTTTTCATCAATAGTAGTTCCATTGGAATATAAAGTATTTTGATGGTAATACGAAATTCCCATAACATTCAACTTAATATTTGCTGGTAGAGGCTCATTTACTTTGTATCTTTGGCAATTTATGAAATGACTGTAGTGTATAGATTGTAGAGTGTGTGTAGTTCCTTCTAGGCTTCTTGCCTTTGTTGTTATTGTTTTCTATTTATTCAGATATTTATTTGTTATGTTAATATATTTATAAGAATTTTGATAATAAATTGCACGTAAAGTTTGACTGTTTCTACAACCTTAGTTAGATAGTAAGTGGTGTATGAAGCTAGTTGCATTGTACCTGGATTGTCTTAGAAAATGCATGATACTTCTATATTGAAGTTTGTGCTTCATTTGTAAGATTGCTTCAGTGGTTTGTGTGATTTGCATTTTTGTAATTCATGTGAGGAAATTTGTCGACGAGTGTGTAGAAGGTTGTCTTGATAGTATTTCTTAGTTCATTTGCAGATAGTAGCACTCAATCTTTTCATGGGTATTACAGTGTTGTAGATTAGAGTAGTATGTAATGTCAGCACATAACTGCATATGTAAAAGCAACTGTAGATAACACGTATAATTTACGTAACGGCAATTCTTATTAAACCCTATTGGCTCCTTCATGGTAATCTAGGGAATTCTGGCGTTGTCCCCAGTGTGGCCAATGTCCTTCTCTGGATCGTTTAAAAGCCTGTCGTTCCTATTTACCCCTTGTGTCGGGCAAGGAGGTGGTGTCTGGATATCTCCTGGGAGTAATAAAGTAATTCTCTTTTTGGGCCTTTTTGGGGGGATTGTCTCGTCTTTCGTCCTACAGGACTTCGCACCTGCTTGTGTTTGTGTTAATTCATCTACATATAATTGTAAATTGCTAGGTCGTGGAAGCTCTACCATTTGTCGATTATATATATATATATATATATATATATATATATATATATATATATATATATATATATATATATATATATATATACTGTATATATATAAGTGAGAGAGAAAGAGAGAGAGAGGGAGAGAACTATTGATATGTAAAAAAATATTGTTAATATTATGTAAGTAGATGAAGAAAAAACGTATCATAAACATATATAGGTTCAAGAAATGGAGTTATCGGCTGCTATTCCATTTATCTTTTATGCATAGTAGCCAGTCGTTTCTTTTCATTAAAAGTTTCATCATCAAAATACAAGATACTTTTGCCTGCTTGTCATAACTGATGAAAAATATATATTTTTATTCTATTTTCTTCATAAGGGTTTGTATAAACGAATAGATTATTATTTGGGTACTGTATGTCATATTGATGATAATTCGGAATAAAACAATTATTGGTACCTGAATGGAGGACAATTAAGGACAACCTTTCCCTGGAGAGGGTTTAATCCCGTAGTTGAGGCAAGGATCATTCCAGGTGTATGCCCTGAGGTCAGCTTCACACCTAAGATACGAACTGGCAGCACTGTCTAATTTTTATGCCACGTTTAAGAAGAAACAGTTTGTTTCAATGTTGTTAAAAACTAGAAAATTAGAAGGGCATTTAATAATTGGTAAAAATGAATTCAGAAACCAATTATAGTTGTGTTGTATAACTTAAACTATCTTCAAATACCATGCAACAGTAGTGAGAATACTTGATTTGGCAGCGCCGGTCCCCGCCTAAGGCTTGCCTACTTCTCCATGAAGGAACCGATCGAGTTATAGTAGCTTCCTCTTAACATGTAAGCACATTTAGTTGTGGTAGATACTCTTAGTGTTGAATCTTTGGCTAGGGTGTTTGAGAAGGTGATTTTCTAATAGGCAGTGTTTTCATTAATACAATATAGTACACTTATGTGACATAAGTACTGTACTAAGAACTCAGCAATACTAAAACATTCAAGAAAGAAGCATGTTTTTACTGAAGTAAGCAATTATATTTAGTATTCAATTAAAATAACAATAGCTGTGTTCTTGGTTCAATGTTCCAAGTAGTAGATGGCCATGTAAATCATAGGGATATTGGGAAATGCTATTATTGAGATACCTAACCAAACTAAAACATTTAATACAAATTTCTGAACCCTTGCACCAGTAGAAAAAGGCATGTTTTATATTTATAATGGTCTGTACCTGGAACTATATAGCAATTACACTTATCAGTATCCAGGTTTTATAATAGATGGAGGTAAGTTTATTTGTTGCTGGATGCGTTTTCACACTGTGGAAAAAACTGGAAACTGATATCTGTGATTGATCATCTGTGGAAGCTTGGGAAAATGGGATATACCAGTGGGAGTTACATAGTACAAAGCTGCTGATCCTCCTAGCTAAAGTTGGAATTTTTGCCAGAAGGGAAGCTTAGCCAGTCCATTCCTAAAGGTAGATTGTTGAGAAAAATATACACTAAGCTATAAAGAAACTGAGAGTTCATTGCATGGAAATAATGATCGTTAAAAAATCTGGTGAATCTGACTAGTAGATTCCATATGGTGCCAAGTTTCTAGGTAGAAGTATTGATGTTCTTTGAACTCCACATGCATCAGATCTACCTCAAGGAAATAGTTGTCATACTGCAGCTTAATGCTGTAGTAGAAATCACAATAAATGTAAATTAGTCTAATGGACATGTGGTTTTTCAAGATGGTAATTATGATTGTTTATATTAGAAGATGTAGAACACCAGATTATGGGAAATCCTGTTCGTATTAAAAATGTCAGGTTACGTTACTTACAGATATCTCAACCGAAGAACTGTACAACTGTCTTGAGGACATTTACCAAAATTACTATATTGTGTAGACTTTAACCGTCAATAGATTAAGTGCCGCCACATTTTAGTTTCCCAAGATTGGGGATGCTAGAATTATATCTTTTGCTTTCAAGTATAAACAAACTATTGCCAACATAGGTATCAATGTTACCCAGCACCAGTCACATCCAACTCTTTAGGTCTAGTATTGGATTCATGAATTCTATTATTATTGTCATTACTTGCCAAGTTACAACCCTAGTTGGAAAAGCAGGATGCTATAAGCCCAAGGGCTCCAGCAGGGAAAATAACCTAGTGAGGAAAGGAAGTAGAAGTAAGGAAATAAATAAACTAGAAGAGAAGTAATTAACCATTTAATAAAACAGTAACAATATAATAAATCTCATATACAAACTATAAAACTTTAAAAAAACAAGAGAACTCTACTCCAAGACAGTGGAAGGCCATGGTATAGAGGTTATGGCACTATCCAAGACTAGAGAACAATGGTTTGATTTTGGAGTGTCCTTCTCCTAGAAGAGCTGCTTACCATAGCTAAAGAGTCCCTTCTGCCCAGTAGTTAACCCCTTGAACGAAGAAGAATTGTTTGGTAATTTCAGTTGTCTGATGTTTGAGGGCAAAGGAGAGTATGTAAAGAATAGGCCAAAATATTCGGTGTATGTGTAGGCAAAGGGAAAATGAACAGTAACCAGAGAAGGGTCCAATGTAGAACTGTCTAGCTGGTTCCAGAGGGCCTGGACATTCAGCACCCATATGTGATAGGGGGAACACTGCAGTTGCAGTATGAAGTAAAAGTTAGATGCTGGTCAGGCTTCTTAAGATCTGTTGCACTTTCTAAGCCTTAAAATTTGGTGGTGAAGTTGCCATCGTGACACCAACGTCCTTACAGATCGTCGCTGACCTAACCTGGGGCTAGTATGCTTCACTGAGCTACAGACCAGTATCACAAGCGGTTAATAATTATTCATGTCAAAATGGATTTAGATATGTATAAAATGTAAACTACAGCCATGGCGTGGAAACATTAGGCTTGCCTTTGCTAATTCACATAGCTTACAAGAATGATTTCATCATAGAACTTCCTGAGCTCCCACTAAAAAAAATAAAAGAATTTAAGGCTGTTGTGCTTATCGCATGCTGATTTTTCAACTAGGGTTGTAGCTTAGCTAGTACTAATAATAATAATAATAATAATAATAATAATAATAATAATAATGCAGCTGTAGTGACAAAGTGTACAGAGCTATATTGGGAAAAGTAATACTTCGGAAAAAAAGTTATCAAAAGACGTAGCTTGAGAATATATTCCTTAAAGAATTAATTCCAAGCCTACATTCATTTTTATTTCAATAAATTTACGACTTACACAGTGCGTAAAATTTTGTACCATGTTCTCATCTAATGCCATGTGTTCGTTAGTGCACAGTATCACAAAATACCTTAAATGACCTTTACTACTTTAGAAAAGTAAGGTGGCATGGAAACAGATGCCATTACTCGCTGTGGTAAACTACCAGTAAATTCAGTACATCTAATGAAGAAAAAGAATGACTTTACATGCAATTAACAAGCTGTCCTACCTTGTTGCTCTGAGCGTGTTAAGCCAGGTTTACATGGTCGAATGGTTCGTCGAACGCTGTTTGACAGACAAGTGTTTGAAGTGATGTTCGAACGTGTGAACGGGATATTTGGCTGTCGAACACGTTCGTCGAACGGTTCGAAGAAAGTCTGTTCTCGCCTGACTTTTGTGGGCGGAGCTTCATTGTCCACAAACCTTATGCCTTTGTGACTGACTCCACCCCTTCGAACTGTTTGGCAAGTAGGTTCAACATACCATTCGACCGCGTAAACCGAGCTTTACTCTGAGTGGCTAAACATTTAAAAAATCTCGAAAATATACAAATACAAGTCACAGAATGGTTCTACATAAACAAGTCACAGAATATCCACACGTGCTTTAGTGTCCAGCACCATTACCAAATTGTAAACCTAGCACAGGATATACATGCTTGTTAAGCTGTCAAATTAGCTCTTGGCACGTGCCCAAAATTTCAATAATGTCCAATAGACGGATAACTATAAATTTAAATGAATGCACGTCTAGATTTAAACGTATTTGTCTATTTATATAAATCTATATATGTACATACACAGGTGTATACGTACAATCTAGGTCAGGCCATCCGTCTGAATGAGCTTCCTGTAGCCCTCCAAACTGCAATTCACCTCCCAAGAAACGGGGAGAAACGTGTTTCTTTTCTCACTATGGGATACATGTGCATCGTTTAAGTAGAAAAGAAATCTACAGATTACAAGTAACCGAACCAAGATATTCCTTCTTGAAGAATAAGATTAACCCATTGTCAAAAATCCCTTTTTTCGCTATTCTTTTCATCTGGATTCCCTCTCCTCTGTCAATCCTCGCGAGTTCTGGTTAATTTTTACGCCGAAGGGTCTATTGGTCTGCAAAATAAGAATAGTTTAAGTTGATTTTATATTTTGTTAATTTGATTGATCATAATAGGTCAAGCAACTATAATGTTGTATCTTTTAGATAAACTTGTATTCGTTAAAACATCAGGAGCAAATTAACACTGGGATTGAATTCTAGATTGGGCTGGAACAAAAGTCAGAGAATGCCTTGTAAATATTAAACTACAAGGCAACTTTCTGCTTGATAACTGTTGATGTAACTTATAGCCTAAAGGACATGCTTGAACTTCCATCAATCATTTCTTGCTTAAATTCCAAAATACAATTTTAATTAATATCACAGTGCGATATTTTTGACAAAATCGAAAGGGAGCTTGTAGATAAACACTTATGAGAAATGTTGAGAAATAATAACTGTGGTAAAAGTGACTTCCATGGGATTTAAGAGGATCTTATAAAGAACTATAAAAAAGGAATGATATGAAGTCTTCTTAGTATTATTTATAATATCTATTAAAATCCAAAGTTTAAGTTAATTTGTGATATGTAGAAATTAACCAATCCAGAAAAATGATAGATAATTTTGTATTCCTTCCAAAATTAACTGAAGATCTGTAATTGGAAGAGAACATAGACATGGAGACTTGTAATGCAATTTTTCATTGCTCATGAAAAGGAATCATTGCTAGTTCTTATATAACCAGAAAATCAATATTATCGTTTTGAATTACTCTGAATATTGAATGTTTCTGTGGATATCATAATAGAAAAATTTAAATTTATCTACATTCATGATTAATAATGTTAGTAAAAAATTAGCAAGTATAACTTTTAAAATCTAAACAAATACAAGTGAAATAATAATTGACTTTAAAAAAAAAAAGTAATTGAGGAAATGATTGAACCTTGCAAGTACCTGTGAGGTAAAAAGGCAATTTTCTGCTTCCTCTTGGCAAACTTTTGCTGTGGAGACGGTCGACGCAGCGCAATCTTCTTGTTCCGTGAAGGTTTTGTTCTCTGCATGAAGTTTCTCTTGATCGGTGGCAGTCCTGGCTTTTGTAGCCTTCCATTGATTCTGCGGAGGGTGACTGGTGGATTGCCAGAGACAAACCAATAGAAGTAATCCCCTATTCGCCTCATGTATTCACCAATCTGCTGGCCAAGATGCGCCAAGGGTGTCGTGGGGTTTCGCGGAGGAGGCAATACTGCATTGTGAGCAAACTGAAAATAAAGATATTCGTTAACATCCTTGATTTTAATTAGTGACCATAGGTTATTTCGATCACCTTTTCAGGGACCTTGGTATAGGTCAATATTCTTTGTGTCAATTGAATCATTACCAATTCATGTTAATAAAAATTCCTCCTTTCTGGTACTTCATGGTTCATGACTTGTAAAGATTCTACCTTTTTGAGGAGCATACTTTCTTCTGAGCTTAAGCATACATAAAAGTAGGTTAAAAAGCTTCAAATGAAGGACAGGTTGAACGCACCTCATACTGTAGCTACCCCAGATCAAATTTGGGTAAGATGCACCACCTGTAACCATCCCAGTTCCAGCGTTAAATTACCTTCTCAGAGAATATCTAATCAATGACCAAGGGAGTTCCAGGAATAGAAGACCAACTCAGAAAATTGTTTTGACAAAAGCTAATCGATCCTAGACTTTAGCTGGCCCAGTTTATTATGCTGTGGAAAAGTTGACTCCACCTGAAGATGAGCTTAGTCCATGATAATTACTTCAGTCTTCACAGATCTTACCTGAACATCTACATCGAAGGCCTTAGTATGGTGGTCTGTGGCTCCTTATTTTGCTGCAGAAGAATTGACTCCACCCAAAGATGAACTTAGTCCATGATAATTACTTCAGTCTTCACAGATCTTACCTGAACATCTACACTGAAGGCCTTAGTATGGTGGTCTGTGGCTCCTTATTATGCTGCAGAAAAGGTGACTCCACCTAACGATGAACTTAGTCCTTGATAATTACTTCAGTCTTCACAGATCTTACCTCGCCATCTACACTGAAGGCCATAGTATGGTGGTCTGTGGCTCCTTATTATGCTGCAGAAAAGGTGACTCCACCTAATGATGAACTTAGTCCTTGATAATTACTTCAGTCTTCACAGATCTTACCTCGCCATCTACACTGAAGGCCATAGTATGGTGATCTGTGGCTCCTTATTATGCTGCAGAAAAGGTGACTCCACCTGAAGATGAACTTAGTCCATGATAATTACTTCAGTCTTCACAGATCTTACCTGAACATCTACACTGAAGGCCTTAGTATGGTGGTCTGTGGCTCCTTATTATGCTGCAGAAAAGGTGACTCCACCTAACGATGAACTTAGTCCTTGATAATTACTTCAGTCTTCACAGATCTTACCTCGCCATCTACACTGAAGGCCATAGTATGGTGGTCTGTGGCTCCTTATTATGCTGCAGAAAAGGTGACTCCACCTAATGATGAACTTAGTCCTTGATAATTACTTCAGTCTTCACAGATCTTACCTCGCCATCTACACTGAAGGCCATAGTATGGTGGTCTGTGGCTCCTTATTATGCTGCAGAAAAGGTGACTCCACCTAATGATGAACTTAGTCCTTGATAATTACTTCAGTCTTCACAGATCTTACCTCGCCATCTACACTGAAGGCCATAGTATGGTGATCTGTGGCTCCTTATTATGCTGCAGAAAAGGTGACTCCACCTGAAGATGAACTTAGTCCATGATAATTACTTCAGTCTTCACAGATCTTACCTGAACATCTACACCGAAGGCCTTAGTATGGTGGTCTGTGGCTAGTTATTATGCTGCAGAAAAGGTGACTCCACCTGAAGATGAACTTAGTCCATGATAATCACTTCAGTCTTCACAGATCTTACCTGAACATCTACACCGAAGGCCTTAGTATTATTATGCTGCAGAAAAGGTGACTCCACTTGAAGATGAACTTAATCCATGATAATTACTTCAGTCTTCACAGATCTTACCTGAACATCTACACCGAAGGCCATAGTATGGTGGTCTGTGGCTCCTTATTATGCTGCAGAAAAGGTGACTCCACCTGAAGATGAACTTAGTCCATGATAATTACTTCAGTCTTCACAGATCTTACCTGAACATCTACACCGAAGGCCATAGTATGGTGGTCTGTGGCTCCTTATTATGCTGCAGAAAAGGTGACTCCACCTGAAGATGAACTTAGTCCATGATAATCACTTCAGTCTTCACAGATCTTACCTGAACATCTACACCGAAGGCCATAGTATTATTATGCTGCAGAAAAGGTGACTCCACTTGAAGATGAACTTAATCCATGATAATTACTTCAGTCTTCACAGATCTTACCTGAACATCTACACTGAAGGCCTTAGTATGGTGGTCTGTGGCTCCTTATTTTGCGGCAGAAAAGGCGACTCCACCTAACGATGAACTTAGTCAATGATAATTACTTCAGTCTTCACAGATCTTACCTGAACATCTACACCGAAGGCCATAGAATGGTGGTCTGTGGCTAGTTATTATGCTGCAGAAAAGGTGACTCCACCTGAAGATGAACTTAGTCCATGATAATCACTTCAGTCTTCACAGATCTTACCTGAACATCTACACCGAAGGCCTTAGTATTATTATGCTGCAGAAAAGGTGACTCTACTTGAAGATGAACTTAATCCATGATAATTACTTCAGTTTTCACAGATCTTACCTGAACATCTACACTGAAGGCCTTAGTATGGTGATCTGTAGCTCCTTATTTTGCTGAAGAAAAGGTGACTCCACCTAATGATGAACTTAGTCCATGATAATTACTTCAGTCTTCACAGATCTTACCTGAACATCTACACTGAAGGCCTTAGTATGGTGATCTGTAGCTCCTTATTTTGCTGAAGAAAAGGTGACTCCACCTAATGATGAACTTAGTCCATGATAATTACTTCAGTCTTCACAGATCTTACCTGAACATATACACTGAAGGCCATAGTATGGTGGTCTGTGGCTCCTTATTTTGCTGCAGAAAAGGCGACTCCACCTAACGATGAACTTAGTCCATGATAATTACTTCAGTCTTCACAGATCTTACCTGATCATATACACTGAAGGCCATAGTATGGTGGTCTGTGGCTCCTTATTATGCTGCAGAAAAGTTGACTCCACCTAATGATGAACTTAGTCCTTGAAAATTACTTCAGTCTTCACAGATCTTACCTGAACATCTACACTGAAGGTTATATTATGGTGGTCTGTGGCTTCTTACTATGCTGCAGAAAAGGTGTCTCCACCTAACGATGAACTTAGTCCATGATAATTACTTCAGTCTTCACAGATCTTACCTGAACATATACACTGAAGGCCATAGTATGGTGGTCTGTGGCTCCTTATCATGCTGCAGAAAAGGTGACTCCACCTGAAGATGAACTTAGTCCGTGATAATTACTTGTCTTCACAGATCTTACCTGAACATCTAGACTGAAGGCCTTAGTATGGTAGTCTGTGGCTCCATATTATGCTACAAAAAAGTTTATCTACCTGAAGAGGAACTTAGACCATGATAATGACTTCAGTCTTCACAGATCTTACCTGAACGTCTTCACTGAAGGACTTAGTGTGGGGGTCTGTGGCTAGATTAATCATAAGATCAAGTTAGATATCACTAGAAGGGTCTACATTCCAAAGACCATAGAATATGGCAGCATTACGCCTTTTAATGACCCCAAAATACAACAATTCACATTTGAGTTACCTTAGAATGCAATCAAAATTCCAACTTTGATTTACTTCAACATATGGTGAAATAACTACTGCTGTATATCTATTCAAATAAACTGAAGCAGGTCTCATTCTAGAAATCCATCCTGTGTCACATTCGTGAAATGAAATTACGGATGTCTCTCCTAGATATCTTCTCGTTTTCTTCTATTTTTATTTGAAAAACATCTACACAGAATGTAATCGTTAATTACTGATGCTGTTGATGGGGCAGAAGCTTACTGGATTTTTTAGGGGGGAGGAGTTTTTACCTTAACCAAATAGGAAATGAATTGTTTGTTCTTTATGTATGAAAAATTGTCCCTACATCAGCTTCAGTTATAAATAGTCATAATTATTAACATAAGTTTGTCATGTTTTTGTGAAATTTGATGTCCGAGTCCTTTAGTTTTATCTCTAAAGTTGGGTGATTTTATGGAAGTATTGAATCGTATCAATTGCTTAGCTTAAACAATTTAATAGAGTTAAGACCACAGAGTTGAAGTCAAATCTTGGCAAAACAAAATATTCTTTTGTTCAATAATTAAAGAAACATCAAACAAGACAAAGACAATGAAGGATTTCAGTTGTATTGGATTTGCGTTAGGATCTATCGCTGAGTCCTAGGAAGCCATTTAACTCTCAGGTGCAACTGGAGGGAAATCTATAAAATAAAAGTTGCAAAGTGTTAGACAGCAAGATGAAAGTAAGAAAATAAAGCAGAAGGAAAAAATGTTATTGCATATAAAGGTCAAATGACACTGCAAAGACCAACAGTGAACCTTCTAGAGGAAAACAAAGGTATTTTTGTGTAGTGTCCTGAGACCTAACCAAGGGAACATTGTAAAAACTATTCAAATTATTTATAAACTTACCTGTGGCTCCTCATATTGCCTCCTCTTGACATTATACCTTGGGAAGGTAATTGCTCTGTGTTCTGGAGCTAAGCTGCCATCTTCTAGCCTTGGAGCAACCGGCACTTCAGCCAATGTGAGATCCATGTTGCTCTCTAGAGCCATCAGGTCATTCTGCCACTCTTCTTCTTCCCCCTGCCCCACTCCATCCTGGCCTCGTATGGGACAGGTACATAGTGCCCATACAACAGTTGTTGTCCACAGTAGCCTTTGTAATCTGGAATGGAATTATGTTAGTCTCAAATATAACAGATGGCATAGAAAGTTTAGTTGTTGAATAATTGTTATTTTTATAATTGTGGTGTTAGTGAAATAAGATGGATTGAAATTTGCACTTTCTTATTATCTTTAGATGTTGCTGGGCCATAAAATGTTTTCCTTATATGTACTAAAATGAATTTATACTTCTTAGATCTATTTCAAGCTGCAGAAAATAACATCCATTTAATACTACATCAATGATACTTTGATTGTCCCAAACAATTGTCTTTGACGCTTTGCCACTAGGCCTTCTTCGTTATTCATCTCATAATTTTAAGCTTGAGGTGTGAATAAACTCTTTAGTCTTCCATGGCCATTATTTAATTTTATGTTTGCTTGGGAACAACTTCTATTTTTAACCTTTCTTTGTGGTGGCCTAGTGGTAGCGTTCTTGTCTGGTGATTGCCAGACTGTGGTTCAAGTCCCGCTCAAACTTCCTTTGGTCGCTGCAACCTCACCATCCTTATGAGCTAAGGATGGGTGGTTTGGGGAAGCGTATAGGTCTATCCGCTGAGTCATGAGCAGCCATTGCCTGGCCCTCCTTGATCCAAGCTTGGAAGGAGAGGGGCTTTGGCGCTGATCATATGTAATATGGTCAGTCTCTAGGGCATTGTCCTGCTCGATAGGGCAATGTCACTTTCCATTGTCTCTGCCATTCATGAGTGTCCTTTAAACCTTAAAGATTTTTATAAATGCGTATATAGCTGACTCGCATTATATATATATATATATATATATATATATATATATATATATATATATATATATATATATGTATGTCTGTATGTATGTATGTATGGATGGATGGATGTATATATTAGTGTACCCGAGCTGGCAAAATGACTGCTAAATATATATATATATATATATATATATATATATATATATATATATATGTATGTATGTATGTATGGATGGATGGATGGATGAATGGATGTATATATTAGTGCACCCGAGCTGGCAAAATGACTGCTAAATATATATATATATATATATGTATGTATGTATGTATGTATGGATGGATGGATGGATGTATATATTAGTGTACCCGAGCTGGCAAAATGACTGCTAAATATTTAGACATGTTTACAGATACCGATTCAACCCACCCCATCCCCTCCCCCTCCCCCTCCCCCTCCCCCTTTCCTAACAACAACCCGGCTAGTCCCTCTCCCCCCTACCTGAGGGATGGGGAGAGACTGAGTAGTCATACGGCTGGTAATGCCGCTGAGTGTGAACGGAAAGAAATATTTATATATATACAGTATGGTATATATATAAATGTATATATGTATATAAATATTTATATATTTATAGCCAGACACGTAGCCCTATATATATATATATATATATATATATATATATATATATATATATACAGTATATATATATATATGTATATATATATATATATATATATATATATATATATATATATATATATATAATGTGTACTTGCAACTTGCAACTTCTTTTGGGTTTAAATCCAACCCTCCACTGAAGTCGAGTGAACTAACCTACTTCTCGGGCGGGTCCATATTAATCATCTAACGAAACATTTTCATTATAACTTATACAATTCTTTGATTGTAGCATCTTCCAAATCATATGATCTTGTGAAAAGTAATGTCTTTAGTTTCTTCTTAAATTCAATTGCTCCCTTTAGGTCCTTCATTTCAGTTGGCAGTTTATTATAATGTCTAGGCGCACAGTAGCTAAAAGCCCTTTCACCAAATTTACTATTTGTTCTTGGTTCAGATAGCCTATGTTTGTCACTCATGTGCCTTGTGTTAACATTTGTTTCTAGTTCTAGTTTATTCAGGCATTCTTTTAGATATTTTGGTTCATTTTGGTTCAGTATCTTAAACGTTAGTAAGAGTAGCTTGTATTCAATTCTCGCTTTTACCGGTAGCAAGTGTAATTTAATTAGTGCAGGGGTAACTCTTTCCCTATTGAGTAGTCCTTTTATTAATCTAGCGGCTCTGTTTTGTACTCTCTGAATTTTCTTCAGCTGATAATTTGGTAAGCTATAGAACAGTGAGTTTCAGTAATCCATTCTTGAAAATATGTGGTGATTAATGAGTATGGCCATAGATTTTTCATCTAAGTATTTACTAATAAATGCTATGTTTCTAATATGATAGTTACAATTTCTTACCATAGTATTTATATGTTCGTTCATTGTCAGTCTATCATCCATGATTACTCCAAGATTCCTGACAGATTTCTTTAGGTCAATGATCGATTGACCTATTTCAATTCTTTGGAAGCATTCGATTCTTTTTATATCTTTTTCATTTCCAAAAATAATACATTCACTTTTGTCTTCATTGAGCTTGAGCTTTTTTGTTAACATCCAAGCCTTAATGTCATTCATTATTTCATGTATCTTTCTTTTAGCTTCATCAACTGATTCTATTGGGAAATAGAATTGTGTATCATCAGCGTATATTTTAAACTTAACTCTGTGAGTTTCAAGTATATTTGCCAGTTCAATCGTGTAAATTTCAAACAGGAGAGGACCTAGTACACTACCTTGAGGCACCCCTTTGGTTAGTTTTCTTGTCTCAGATTCAACATTTGATATTACTACTTTAACTTTGCGGTTTTCAAGATAACTCACAAACCAGTCGTATGCTCGTTCTACGATGCCACAGCTTTAAGTTCTTCCATCAGATATGTATGTTCTACAGTATCAAATGCTGCACTTAGATCAAGCATCACAAGAATGCAACACTTGCCATTTGTTATAATTTCTGTTGTCATTTTTTATCGCTAACACTGTTGTTTCTGTGGAGTCATTTTCTCTGTATGCAGTAAGTGTGTGTCATTTACTTCAGTAAAAGGATAACCATTTAAGAACTGAAGATAATTGTTAGTGTATCGCAGAAGACACCGATAATATTACATTACTAATGAAACTAGTTTACCAATTTAATTCAATAACACCAGAAATTTTCAGAAGTCATACTGAGCAATAAACAACTATCCTACGCAATGGCTGTGTCAAATCGTCAGCTTTTCCATCTGTTCCCTGCTCTAGGCATAATTTTAAACAATTAATAAGAAGTCATCGTAAACAAATGATTTACGAGCGAAGTAGACCGGATCCATTGAAGAGCATCTGGGCTGGTAAGATCGTGACACCGCGTGGTGACCTCTAGCGGCTAATTGGGGAAACTGACATATGGCGAGGGAGGAAAATTCTGTTTTGTTAGGATATTTATCTCTCAATGTAACTTATTTTAATCAATTTTATAGTACTGGGAATTGAATTCAATATTTCATAGGGTTTTCATCATAAGAAAAGCACCATATTAGTCAGATTTTGATAAATTATATTATAGATCAAGTTCTGAGATTATTTTCAAATGATATTTTATGCTTAGAATAGTTAAAATTAATGTGCAATTAATGTTATATCTTAATTCTTAATAAGTAAAGACAATTTATTCCCAAATGAAAAGAATTGATATTTTTATTTAT
>NC_090743.1:119882833-119885333 GCF_036898095.1 Palaemon carinicauda | reverse complement strand
AATTTACCAAACAGCGTACTCTTAAAAATGTTGTACTTTATACTCACCGGGCGGTGGTTATCACCATCATCTCCTCCTACACCTATTGATGCAAAGGGCCTCAGAGGATTTATTTGCTAAATTCATCGAAGGATAGCTAGTTCCTTGTGATGCGCCGTGCCTATCTAACTAAGGCAAGTGACCCCTGCTGGTCCATACTAATTCCAGTTAGATCATCCACCAGGCATCAGGAGTAAAAGCCGATAAGACGTAAAAGACGTCTTGTCTATTGCCTTAAACCCAATCCGTCATCCTGCTGCCAGTGACTTCATCGAGATTTAGGGTGGCATTTCCTCCACACTCAAAGCTCTCATTATTCCTCCAAGTTGTTCATCCGCTTATATAACCGTTGGCAAACGTGGATTGCTAAAATATACCGCCTAGCGCAGTAATAAACTGCCTAGCGCGTTGGTGATATATGGAGAATAATCTTTGTGGTTGCCAATTACAGAACAAGTTCAGAAAATGGAGAATGGTCCTTGTAGGTAGGGCATAAACTTAGAAAATTGGCTTTGAACGTATCAGGTATTATACACTTTTAGAGAATAGACTTTGCACTTACCAGAGTGTACACTTCACCATCCGACATCAGAGCCCAGAAAGGGCTCCCAAACTCAACAGCCTTCCCGTTCACCCAACGCCATTCGCCCTCCACGTCATCATCACTTCCTCCAACCCAGTAACTTTCTTGGTCAAGTCCTGCATAAGAGATAAGGAAGATTAGAAGAGAGTGGGATACGAACAAGTGATATGAGAATTGAGTTGTTGATTCACGTGTAAATTCGTGTGCTGTTCCTTATTTTTCAGTGGTGTCTTTGATTGAGGAAAAAATAGAACATATGTCATTATAGATTACAAAAGTAATAAGGCCACTTTTTGACAAATACTGGAGACAGAAAGACCCTTTTTATATAAATTTATGAAAAATACCAAAATAAAATACACGATCCTTTTTACCATTACCCAGCTATTTAGCTTTCAGAGGGTTCCAACAAATATGTCAGTGAAGTTTAATCTTGTCTGGTTTTGATTTAAGGTAACCTTATGGTATCACAGGTTCTTGCTGACAAAAGACCAGCCGGTAAAAAACTTAATCTTCTCTTGCTGACCAAAGAAGAGCCTGTAACAAACTTAATCTTGAGACCATCTGATTGTATATGGTTCCTTTGCAGATATCCATTGGAATCAGTTTTCCATTACGTTGGGTCAGGATTAACATATCCAGAGGAAAAGATGCTGGTCAAACTTGGAAATACCATCCAAAGGACCAGTTCTGCATCAGACATAGTTCATATTGATTTTGCCAAAACTACTAAAGGATTTGCTTCCAACCAACTTTGTTCTTGAGTTAATATATGTCCCCTTTCGAAGCTCTGTGGAATTTTATTGTTGTATTGTAGACTATTTTTTTACTCCTTTAGGTTAATTTTATCATTTTGATCATAGCAACGAATTTATGAGGTATTCCCGTCATTTACTTCTCTTAGCTTTGTTTCAGCGTTCCTACCTGCTTGTCTTTCATACGAAATGTTGAAATCCTCACATCTCCGAATATATAGATGATTACTGTAAAGGCAAAACGTGTAAAAAAACAAACAGTCTATTTTGCAAACCATAGTGTCAGTCATATACTCCGGATAGCTAGGTTGGTAGCGTCGCGGGCTTCTGTTTCAGAAGTCCTGAGTTCGCGTCCCCGCTAGGGCGCGAATAGTGTGAGACCTTCTACCGGGGGGTACTCCCCAGGGTGTCGCCTGGGGGGGGAGGTTAGAGGGGGCTAGTGATAGTCCCTGCTGGCTTATGGTCGCCCGAGGAGATGATGTAGATCGTCTCAGGGGAGATCTAAAACCTACAACTTTAACTTTTAAGGAAGCCTAAATCTTCACGAAACCTGTTTCTCAAAACTAACCAGACTATGTGCTAAGTTTTAGTATTTGTTTACTATACCTGTGACCACAGTATACTGTGACTAGAAAACAATACTCCTGTGGGTTTACCTTCACTTCTAATAAATTTGAGGAGGTCGTGGAAAAACTGGGCATCGTCAATGATGGCCAACTCTGCACTGAGTTCGTGGCACAAGTACCGGGATTTTACCCAAGAACCTTTGACAAACGGATCCACGAAGACGCAGCGGTCACTGATTTCAACGAAGGGCTTCTCGCATACGCTGGGTTTTGCAGTTGTTACTTCCCACGAAGGGGTTGAAGTGGGATAGGACCTGGTTGAAGGCGTCCACCAACGGGTTGAAGTGGGATAGGGCCTCGTTGAATAAGACCACCAACGGGTTGGAGTGGGATAGGGCCTGGTTGTCCAATACCACCAAGGGGTTGATGTGTAATAGGGCATTCTAGGTCTCACATTCGTGGGGGAAGCCAAAACTCCAACCTGTAGAGGGAACATCATAAGGCTCAATACTACACAACATTCAAGAAGACATCCTAAAAGTTTTATTCCATATGTG
>NC_090743.1:119780333-119877833 GCF_036898095.1 Palaemon carinicauda | reverse complement strand
TTTATCCTCTATTCAACTGGGAACTAATTTGGGAACATGTAAATAATAAATATATAGAAAATAAAAGTAGAAAAGTACAAATGATAGGCTAGCAATGATGAAAATAAATGATGTTAAGGAATGCGGATGTGGATACATAGAAACTAATATGCATTTGGTATATTTCTGTCCTTTGGTTAAGAATTTGTTGTCCTGGGTATTCAAATTGTTTAGAAAATGTTGTATATTGAAAACTAATAACAGGTTAAGGATTATAAAATTAGATTTTGAAGCTTGCTCAAAAAGAGATGAAAATACAGCAATGGTAATAATAGCGGATTTTATTTCAATTATCTGGATGGCAAGACAATTGGGAATAAGTGATGACCAGCAAATTATTAAGTGTATAAAGAATAAACTGTTAAATACATTTAATGTAAATATTATTGGATATAAGAATCATGTTGAAAAAATGTTCACAGATCAGTATGTTTCTAACTTAGAAACATATTTAGAAGAATGATAGAATTTTTTTTTTTATATTATAATAGATATTATAATATATATACAAAAATGTAAAATATAATTTGGAAATGGATATTTCTTGATAGAAGAAAGAACAAAAAATGCAAGTTAATAAAATGTAATTGTATTTTCATAATAAAAGATAAAAAAAAATTCTTTTTTTTTTAATTTTATTAATGTTTTTGACAAATTTAGATGTCTTTTGTGAGAAAAACCCAAACGTTTTCCAAGATCCCCGGAGACCTTATTTTTGTGACACACTGTATTACAATATGGCGTCATTTCCGTGTAACCAGGTTTACCGTATGCTGAACAGTTTCCTACTTCTGTTCCCTTTATCCTTTATATAACGTAAGTACAGAATATGTGAACTGTATGTTGTGGTACAACTTGAAGTACTCAAATTTATTGCCCGTTTGCCACCCATTGGTTAACTGATAGCTCAGGTCTAATTAAGTTACTAAATTATTTTTGTGTCACCCTGTAAGCATCAAGATACAGTAAATAGGTTTTTAATTTTGCGTCATTTTGGATTGGTAAGAATTTGGAATTTTGTTCAACCGGAAGATATAGATTGAGAATTATATATTTGATCCATACAAAACTCACCATTTCATTCCAATCAAAATACCAGGACATGCTTTATTGCAACCATAAATTATACAGTTTTCCCTATAAATAACTTTTGTATCACCCTGTATGTAAGTGCTCTAGACCCTTGACGACTTAGTTTTAGGTAAATGACTCGAGTTCGACTGTCATCATTTGGATTGTGTCGTTTTATGAAATATTTTTTGTTGTCTTTCATTGTTTACCGGAACAAAAACACTTTTATTGTTTATTGGTGCTATGTATTACAATGATTTTCCTTCACCCTGTAGCTGGATTGTGTTTCTTTTTGTGATACCCTCTTCAAGAGGGTATTTTTATGCGACACCCTGTCCAAATAGTGACAGGTAACTTTAGGTTCATGCTTTTACTTCGTATTGGAGAAATCTTTCGTATAACTTACCATTGTAATAGTCTTATTATGCTAACAGTGTGAGCTGAATTATATCCTAATACCATTTATAGCAACAGTGACTAGCTCTTAACAAGCCAAGTACAAATATATTACTTTTGTATCACCCTGTAGGTGACTGCCGACTGACTTTGAACAAAGAAGGAAGATTCACATCTTTGTATCGATTAAGATAAACAACTAAAGGAAAGTGTTAGACTATATACAATGCATTTAAAGTGTTAAAACTCAACAGTATACTTACAAGAAGTATTTTGTTAATATTAGACTTCCAACATAATGATTTTAAATTACCCTGGTTTTGCAAGGTAAAGGAATCCTATCGAGTTGTTAAGTATAATTTTCCATTTTATTCCTGACAAAATTTATAGTCACACTGAAGCTTAAGTATGCATTATTGGTAACCTAAAACAATCAGAAAAGGTAATAATTTCTATTCATATAATTTAGAAGGCATTTCCTATCCACTGATGACTTTTTGCACCACCCTGTTCAATTCGCTCTTGGATTTGTAGCAGAACATCTGCTGAGGCATCATGTAGAGTTGCTTCATAACTAATCTATGATTGTCGAGAAAAAAAACTTGAGATTCCCTGATATTTCCTGTTGATTTATATTAATTTTTATTAATTCCACTGCTGTCACACAAAATACTTTGATATTATTATGTCTTTCAACCCTGTGACGTCATCTGTTCATTAGAATCCAACACTTGCTTCATACTTTTTGTATCACCCTGTATTTTTCGTTTTTGCATCATTAAAGCGCAAAGACATACCTTCAAATATTGTTTATATAGATTAACCCAAGAAAAGTAATAACACAAGGCTTTAAATATGTTGGGAGTTAAGATATGACTTTAAATTGAAGCAAGTTTCGATTTTTTTTTTTATTCTGAACAATGTTGTCAACATTTATATCTTGCCATGGGAAGCCCCTTTTCCTATATATATATATATATATATATATATATATATATATATATATATATATATATATATATATACAGTTTTGTTGATGAATCATTTATACAAGGTACCTACCTTCTTAGGGCATAATTATTGAAATATCTCAAATAAACAACTTGGGAAATATCATATATATACGTTCAAGATAGGATATTTATAAACTATATTTTTTTAAAGTTTGGAAAATTGAGACTTTTTATAAACCTAGTAAAGTTTGCTTTGACGCCTTTTATGAGTTAGTGTCTTTTGTAACACCCTGTTTTAAGTGGGGCCAAGATGGCCGAGTATAAGTTTAGCATTTATTCTGTAGCACCCTGTACAAGATCCTGCAAGGAAAAATAAGTTTTAATGACACCATGTAAAGGCAGCATTTCTCTGATATTTTAATTCTGTAACACCTTGTAAAGTCAGTATTTCTTCAAGATATTCTTTTTCTGATACACCCTGTGCAGGCAGCATTTTTCTCAGATATTTTCTTTTTGCCACCCCCTATAAAGGTAGTATTTCTCTAAGATATATCTTCTTTCCATAACACCCTGTAAAGACAGCATTTCTCAGATATTTTCTTTTTGTAACACCCTGTACAAGTAGAAGACCGGCACTTTGAAGAAGCCATCTTGTACAGGATGTCACAAAAAAAACTTTATACATGGTTGGTAAAGAAAAAACAGCTTTTACAGGGTGATTCAGAAAAAGTTGCATTTGTAATTTGTTGTTACCTCAAGAGATTAATTCAGATCTTCATCCCATACCTCCACATCATATTTCTAGTAAATACTAATACACAAAGGGGTAAGAATTATAAATCTCTTGCCCATTCAGTGGCACCAATCATGGAAGACATATGAAAAGGGGGTATACAAAAAAATCAGAGAAGACAGTAAACAGTGTGTTACAAAACAAGTACTGATTTCTACGTGTACAGGGTGCTGCAAAAAGAATAGTCTGGAGAAAGTCACCATCTCGGGCAAAGACGGCCTGAACAGGGTGTTTAAAAACAAATGTCCAATATGGTGATTTACTCTAAAATCTGTCCTTTCTGTAGCACCCTGTACAAGTAGAAATTTGTACTTGTTTTGTAACACCCTGTCCCAACCGTCTTCATCGAAGATGGTGATTTCCATTTCAAGTATAAATTTCTATTTGTACAGGGTGCTACAGAAAGAACAGATTATAGTGGAAAACACCATCTCTGATGAAGTCGGTTGGAACAGGGTGTTACAAAACAAGTACAAATTTCTACTTGTACAGGGTGCTACAGAAAGGACAGATTTTAGAGTAAATCACCATATTGGACATTTGTTTTTAACATCCTGTTCAGGTCGTCTTTGCCCGAGATGGTGATTTTCTCCAGACTATTCTTTTTGCAGCACCCTGTACACGTAGAAATCAGTACTTGTTTTGTAACACCCTGTTTATTGTCTTCTCTGATTTGTGCCGTTAGATGGGGAAAGGCCATTGTAATTCTTATCTCTATGAGTGTTAGTATTCAATAGAAAAATTGTGTAGAAGTATGTGATGGAGATATAAATAAATCTCCTGAGATTCAAGCCTTGAGGCAACAGCATATTACAAAGGCAACTTTTTTTCTGAATCGCCCTGTACAATCTGGTTTCTTTCTTTAACCTCATTATTCCAAGTATTTTTTGTGACATCCTGTACAAGATGGCTTCTTCATATAGCATCGTCTATGGGAAAGTTTTGTAACACCCTGTACAAAATAGCTGCTTATAACCATTTGCTGTATATTGTTCATTTAGTTTTATCTATAATTTCCTACTAAATTTGGAGGACACGAGACCTTGAAGTGATCTCCCAGTGGATATTTCAAGCAATTCTTAAAGTTTCTTTGTCTGGATGGGGATATGAAATCATTAACCGCAAATTGGTTTCTTTGTGCAACACCCTGTACAAGTCTATCCCGGTGAGGGAGGGTGAATAACTTGCACCAGATCATGTTGCTTTGTGGCCGTGACCATTCAATAAAAGTCAAAACATTATATGAAGCTTTAAAAGAATCTAACGAAAATTGTAACAATTTTCTCATTTTTTTTTTTAAAAGTCTGGTAAGCGTCTATAAGTTGCCCATCTACCTAATAGTTACTTTCTGAAATACCCTGTACAAACCAAGCCGGCTACATTAATGCTTAATGTCTGAAAGTTAACAACAAATAGCATTGTACACTAAATATTCATTCTGTACCACCCTGTATAAATTGTCTTTTTTTTCTTACAGGGTTTACAAGAAAACGTGACAAATCAGTAAGCATCATTTTGTATCACCCTGTATGAAGACGTCCTTTCTGTGATGCCTTGTAAGGGTAAGTTTTTATTCTTTGGTACACTGTATGACAAATATTTTTACACCCTGTAAAAGGTGTCTGTTTTTTCTGTTCCCATGAAAACCCTGTATAAAATCACTTCTTTCTATACCCCCCTGCATGTAGGTTTTGTGTTTGAGTGTGTGATTGACTTCTTATTGTAGAACCCTGTATTGTAGGCTGGCTCCTTATGTTTGTTCATGTAGTTACATCTGAAATTTCTCCTCCAAAATTGAAGAGCATGAGACATAGCGATCTCCTAGTGGAAATTTCAAGCTATTTCTAAAGTTTATATTTCTGGAAGAGGACAATGAGACGTCAACCACAATTGGTTTCTTTCTGTGACACTCTGTACGTTACAAGTCTGCCCCCTCCCCCTGGTGAAATGGGAAAGGGGCTTACGCCATGTCATGTTGCATTATAACTGTTATCATTCAACAAATAATAATGGAGTCATACTTAATGCTTCAAAACAACTTTTTAGCTAATATGCAATGATTTTCCTATTTTTTTAATCTGATAAGTAACCATGAATTACCTCCATCTACATGACAGTTTCTTTCTGAAACACCCTGTGCAAGCCGGCTACTTTTTACTGAAGGGGAGAGGCTCTTTCATAATTTCACTTTGTTTTCTGCTATCATATTGAAAATATTACCTAATATGGTCTTTTGGGTTTTAAACAATCTGAGAACAAAAAATACAGTTTTGACAATATATTAATTCTTTCAGTCTGAAAGGTAAAAATAAATCCCTTTATGGGGATCCATTCTGCATCACCCTGTGTGAACTGCCATCTTTTACAGGGCGTCTAAAAACAATGTTAAACTTGCTAAGTCCCATTGGACTCGATGGATTTATTCTGTACCACCCTGTATGAATTGTTTTCTATAACAGGGCGTCCAAGGCAAAAAACATGTAATTTATAAAGCATCATTTTGTATCACCCTGTATAAAAGACGTCCTTTCTGTGATGCCATTTATAGTTAGGTTATTTTTCCTTTGATACCCTGTATGAAACAAAATTGTTGATACCCTGTAAGAGATGGCATTTTTTTTTTCTCTGTTACCGTGCTCAAATTTACTTCCTTTTGAAAATGCTGTGCAAAATCGTTTATTTCTGTACCACCCTGTATGTGTGATTTGTTTGTGTTTAATACTAACTTCTTATTGTAACACCCTGTACTGTAGGTTTCTTTTATCATGTCACACCTGCCGTACTTTCGACAATCCTTTTGCCTGGTACTATTATAACTAGGAAAGGGATGGCAGTCGAAAGCAGTCTGAAGGTGTAATTTAAAATGAATTATTTTAAAATTCTATGAGACGAAGGCGATAGCAAATAACTTTTTTTGCATCACCCTGTCTTTATGCTTTCCATCAGACTTGTCTTTGGCTGAGGCCTCGGCGTTTTCATTCTCAATAAACTACCACTAAAATAAGTTTGTGATGCCAACTCTTAATATTACCATTGTTATTAGTATATGCAATATCATGTAGTTGATTAACGCCTTAAAAGCTATTGTTTAATCTAGTCCTTTATTATTTTTGTATCACCCTGTATTTCATTGTTACCAGTGTTTGTTCTAACATTTTGCCTCATTCTGTATATACATAAGCTTTCGCTTCAATGTTAAAGTTTCCACAATCAAGTATTTCAAATGAAAGTAAATGTGTTGAAAGCCATGCTATTATTTCCTAATATGGTTATATGCAACTCAATTATAAACCCATGGGCCAGTACTCTGTAACTCCATTGTCATCTCTTGTGCATTTTCAGAATATTTTTTTAAACCCTGTACACAAAGTCCCGTATGTGTAATGCATTTTTAGAATATTTTTGTGCTACCCTGTATACGGTATATTGAAGCATTGTATATTCGTGTTATATTGATTATTTTACTAGATAGGATGGACAAGGCAAGAATAACGCCAATGTGGGTAGCAGCCAACTTTTTCCTGTGGATCTGATACAATCAACTGATTACTGATCAAGTACTGAAATTTGATTCCCATTTTCATAAATAGTTTTTGCGTCACCCTGTAGCTTTTTCATTCACGTGGTTGGTAATATCTGTGACAACGACTTAATTTGTTACTAAATGTTCGAGAAAGTAAATACAGTTCATTGTTACTTAAGGAAGTATTTGTTGTAGTTATAGGTTACCATTTTCAAAAGTTTCTTCGAGATGGTTTTGTTGGAACACCGCCATGGCGCCGGAATGTTAAAAAAAAAAGAAAAAAAAAGCCAATTCAGTCTTTAATGGAGTAGAATCTATATCTCATTTATCAGAATTATGGAATTATTAACGTGGCTGATGTCTATAACGTGTCTTAAGTCTTGGATATTTTATGTCTTCTAATGGGAATGTGGTAATATGCCAATAAAAAACGTAGGCTATATTAGATTTTTTTATATAAATGTATTTTGAGTAACCCTGTCAATGATATGGCCGCCATCTTTCCTATTCAAATGACAAGCGAAGTGTATTTTGTCTAACTCACCAAATAAGGGAAATCGAATTTAATGTAAACCTAGTTATTGGAATTTTAAGGATAAGTCTCAAATATTTTGTTATAATTTGAGATCCTTAGTATTGGTATATAAGCATTAGCACTGCATGGTTCAGTTTCTTTTTTGTGAAACCCTGTGCGATTCGTTGTCAAGAGAATTACGGCACTACCTCGTTTTTTTTCCCTTTCAGGAAACATGAAGAAAGACTATTATTGTTGTTAGGATGAAAGTAAAAAAATAGATAAACAAATTTAATAGAAATTGGGCATACATTACAATTCACAAGGTTGTTAGTTAATTTCTTAATATTTATAATTAACACTAATAAATGTACTTCTTTACTTGTTGGATGTCTTTCTAGCAAAAGTATGCCTATTCCAGATCAGATGATCGGCTTCCAGTTGATAAATTATTACCAGAGGTTATTTGCTATGGATTCTATTTGTGAACTGTGAAGCAATACCTGGGAATTATGGCGATGGGAATTGTAACTAAAAGGAAGCAGACTTGCTTTGAAAATCGAAAATGAAACAAATACTTTCATTGTTAGAGTCCTGATGCTGTTCCCTCGAAATCGAATGTCAATAGTCGAATCTCTTTTAATACTTTTTATCTTACCCTGTATTCGAAGACTTATTTGGTGCTAGTTCACCTCTGTGTGATATTGTATCACATTGAAAGTGGATAGAAAATGTTTATTTAATTGGTAGGCCTATCATTTGTTCAGATATGTTTGATATACATGTATAATTGCTAATCGGTCGACTATCAAATACATTCTTATAATTAGAGACTCCTTACGTCTATTGATGACGTTTTACTGTGACGTCATAAGCAAAAGCATCCCATTATATCATTTTAGTTTGATTTTTTTTAAAGCAGGAATAAATGAAAGTCAACAAAATCATCTAGCAAGACCAACTCCTGAAACCCTTATGATAATTTAATATTGAATTTTCCTTAAAGCTTATCAAATAGTATAACTTACAATCTGGTTATCTGATCTTTACATATGTTTTCTTGCTTATAATAGCCTATATGGCATATATTTCATTAATGTAGTTGGTGTTGAAAAGGGCATAACGACCACATTCATGTCTGTAATTGTACTTAGTGTTAATATATTCACATAGGTTATGTGTACATACATGTTTACAGATTTTATGTAGGCATAAAGTAGGGACGTACAGTAATTGTTAAAATCAAACGCCTCATAAAGTCATAAGTATACTTTACTCGGGAGCTTTGGTGTCACGGAAGTGTTGTCAGCGAAAATAATTTCTTATTTGTTATGATACTATGATATTAAAATTAAAACATAATTTAGTTCATTTATTTTAGTATTTAAATTCATAATTTAGAGAATAATGTGGTTGTTTTACATGAATAAATGTTTAGAAATATTTTATGAACAAAATCTCATTGCGAACTATGCCATGAAGCCTACCTTATCAATGGAATGGCGTCCGGACTCCGGTTTCCTCCTCGAGAATGTTGGCCACTTTTTATAGCTGGATATTTGCAGGTATTTTCCTTTTAATTTATAAATTTATCATTGGAATTTAATTTTTAAATTGTGGTGATACATATAGCTAGTTTCAAGAACTTTAAAAACTCCACAGGGTATCTAAATTGCACAAACAGGAATGTAAGTTGTTAACATTGCAAGGGATACCGACTCTGCCATATTACAAGTCTTTGGTAAATATTTGGTACTTTAATCGGTTTCATTATAGGACAATGCAAGGTTTCGTTAAAGAACCGTGCAATATTAGTTAGGACATTGGAACTTCCATAATTGAACAGATCTACTATTTCAAATCCAACGTAGGCCTCCTTAGTAATACCTCGGTTATTTGGTTTAAGGTAAAGTTTTACTGTATTACAGATTCTCATATAGAACAGAAAACTTATATTTAAACATTTTAACAGAAAATATATGTTTTCCTGTAGTAAACAACGTGATTCAACCGGTTTTCACCTTCATTTCAACCGCAACAACAACAATCAGTTCGAATACTTGAAGTTGATACCGTATTGGTTCCTGATAACGGGTATTGGAAGCCAAGTCATTGTTCGAACAGGGGCTGTAGCCGGAAGATTCAACTCATCACTTTGTTAAGTTTGTATAATTAAACTAAGAGATTGATTAGATTAATGAAATAATGCTGGTATATTACCCCATGGGGCTATCACGCATAGCAAGACGTGTTCTGCACTTCAGATCAACAGTACCCAAAGTGCTACTGTCCTCAGCGGGTTGTGTCCCCAGTGGGCACCTACCCACTGAGGCTAAACATGTTATATAGGGAATATGCAGGGGTGACCAACACCCCTTTTTTACCTTTTTATATATATTGTGTAAAGTGAGTATGGAACAATTCATTAAAATATACATGATAATATTACTGCAGCATTGCTACGATTAGCAATGCCTTTGTAACGTTGTTAACACTGTGTATCATTGGTAATGTTGCTTATTTTAACATTCCCAGTACATACGTGAGTTTTGTGACCTGGGAACTCCTAGGTTTGGTTAGGTGGGTTTGTTAGGTTCTGTACCCTTTTTTTACTTTATGTATGTAAAACTTATATTGAAAAATTATTTAAAATACGTATGGAAATACCTAGCATTACTATCACTAGTAATGTCACCGTACCGTTGGGAACGCTGTGTATCATTCGTATCGAGGCTAATTTTACCGTTCTCAGTAAATACCTGAGGTCTGTGACCGGTCAACTACTAGGTTAGGTGAGGTGGGTTTGTTAGGTTCTGTACCCTTTTTGTACTATTTATATATTGTGTAACCGGTAATATTACCTTAACAATCTGAGTCATCGTTGGTAACACTGTGTATCATTGGTAACGTTGCTAATGTTATCGTTTGGCATACATTCGTGAGTGAAGTTATCAGGTTATTACCAAGTATCATGTCTGACAAATGGCTCCATTGCCTGAAAGGGACATGGCTCCATTGCCTGAAAGGGACATGGCTCCATTGCCTGAAAGGGACATGGCTCCATTGCCTGAAAGGGACATGGCTCCATTGCCTGAAAGGGACATGGCTCCATTGCCTGAAAGGGACATGGCTCCATTGCCTGAAAGGGACATGGCTCCATTGCCTGAAAGGGACATGGCAGGGGAGACCCCATTCACTAACTCAACATAGCCTGGTGGGGGCATTTTCTCTATTTAACATGTTTAGCCTCAGCGGGTAGGACCCACTGAGGACATGATGCCCGCTGAGGACAGTAGCACTTCGGACCCTTATCCTCCAGATGTAAAAGTTTAAAGGCCACTCATGAATGACATAGGCAATTGACAGGACAATGTCTTGAAGACTGACTATATATACATATGATTAACACCCAAGCCCCCATTCTATTCAAGCTAGGACCAGGAAGGGCCAGGCAATGGCTGCTGGTGACTCAGCAATTAGACCTATTGGCACCCCCCCCCTCAGATCACCTGGCAGGGTTGTTTCCAATGTTAAATCCCGAGTGAAGCGAACTACGGCAGAGCAAAAACTAATTGAATTAGATGATCAATTATAAACTTTCTGCGTGCCAAGACATAGGAATAGTGAAATATTGTTAATCTGCAAACGAAGCGAGATACAGCAGAACAAAAATCAATAAGTAATCGGTGTTAATTTGGAAATTTATGGACAAAGTTTGTGAATATCATACACAGTATATTTTAAATTGTTTCAAAGGTAATATATGGTTCATGCAAGTGGCTGAAAATTAAATTATAATTATCTATGATTTACTTCACGTACTTCTAATGGTTTTTTCTTTGCCGTGTGCTCGCTTCGCTCACGGAAAAAGATAAACTGCAAGCTCTGTATGTACTGGTAAGTGGTAATGTTGAGTTGCACTCACAATCCCCATTGCTCATTGCTTCGGGTTTATTTGTTTTTTTTTCACATGAATAACAATAGCTATTCACTGAATGGAGAGCGTTTCCATCCTAATTAATCGCCGACATAGATTAAATTACGCTAAATTTCAAAATAGACGCTACTTCCCTTAAGTTCCATCCAGGAGACGTCCTTATGTGATGGTTGCTTAACTCAAACTGAAGGGAAGGGTGGGGAAAAAATGGCTGTTGTAGAACAACATTCGGGAACTTGTGCATTAAGTATTTGGAAACTCCTAATTGTTTAAAAAAGCTAGGTAATAATTGCGTCATATAAAAAAACAGAAAAACTGGCCAAAGCGAATGCAAGCAACGCAGGCGCTGTTACCGTAGTAACTCTACATCATTCTCCCAGATGTAAACAGTTGGCTTAGAGCAAGAGATAGACTTCACATTTTAATAGACCGATACATTAGTTATTATTCCCCAGCCCCTATTAAACATATAGAGAAAAATACCAAGTTAGCCAGCACTCGTCCATTTCTTATAGCAAATTTTAGTTTCGCTAGTAGTTAAAGTATCATATATTTACCCCCACATGATTGGCATGTGTAGCTCAGCAATGTATTGCTTGCCAAAACAGAGGAGCAGTAGGATAACGATTATTTGCAAGCAAAGGTAGCTACAGTTGAGCAGAAACTATTTGAGAAAATTGACGTGAACCATAGATAATTATGAAACAATAATTTCACGCCAATGACACAAATCTTGTATATTTACAGCAGATTATCTTGTGTCTTATTATGTATTTCTGATCTGTGGTATTTCTGCAGTCACATGTGAAGTGTTTTCCCACCAGTATCACCAATAATTGTTGTTACAGTGTATGGGAATTATAAAGACTCATGAATGAGTGATTTGTCTCAATTATGGTTAGAAATGAATAAAACTCCCAAATATCTATTTAAAAAAAAAGGGGGGGTGCAGTAATGCATTAGTCTGTGAAATGTTAACTATTATCAGGTGAGGAAGGATGTAGTCTAGTTGGTAGAGGGGGTCTGCGTGCACCCCCCGGAAATCAATTTCTAATTGATGTCTTCCTATGGGGAAAAATGTGTAGAAAACAGTTTGCTATGTTAAAAATTTGAAATATTGTCCCACGTGCCTATTTTATGCAAATTAAGCCGCCATTACATGAAAATACTAAAATCGCTATAACTCCGCCAATGCAACAGATAACTGCAAAAATAAGGTGTCTAGACCCAGGTTTTGAGGGTCTAGCATCAATATAAGACCAGTCTCATAGTGACCACATGTGTTCCTGACATGTAAGATATGCAAATTAGTGCCGCCATTACTGAAAAACCTATTTTTACCATATCTTTGCAAATGTTATAGCAATCGTGAAGAACGTGTTGTCTGTACCCTTGTTTTATGGGTTGATGTTTATTATTAGACTATATTTGAATGTGCCTTTTGCTTATTTGTTTTATTATAATGAGATATAGTCAGGTAATGAGAGATTCTGAGGGTACTTACCAATTAGTGTTTATTAAGCAGTGAAATATTTTTTATCATTTCATCATAGGTGGCAACACTTTACTGAATAGGAGAGGATGTGATTCATTGAATCCGTGTCATTTATATTGGATGAAGCAGTGTGTTTTTCAGCAATTTATGAATCATTCTAGGTTTATCTTTTCTAGGTTTATCATAATTTAGTCTGCTTATAGTCAGATAGGTAAAAGGTGTTTATATAATCTCTCAAGCTCTATTTGATAAGACAATTAATGCAATTACTTGCATGACTTAGTGTCATTGGTAGTAATATTTCAAAACACTTCATCATGTTGGTTATAGGCCTATACTTCTCATTTCAGAGTAATAGTTTTGGTATAAGTTCGCCATCATGCCAAAGCGAAGGAATGCTGAATCTGCCAGCACTGAACGCACCAGCCTGAGCAAAAAGCCTGCTTCACCTGCACCTGTATGCATGCTTCATGTGTTATCCATCTCTGATCATGGGCCTTTTACCCCACTCAGTAGAATCAAAGGAACTGCATTTGATAAACTAAAGCACCTTCATGAAATCCGGGACCTGCGGCTCTGTCAGCCACATGCATCTCCCTATCGTATGCAGTCTGTATGCGACCAGATTCCTGAGACTGTCCCCGAGGACCTTGAAAATAATGGGTATCACCGACAATGTTATCAGCGGTTCTCTGGCAATCTGCATCTTATAGAAAATAAGACAACTGAGGAACCACAGGCATCCACCTCGCTATTGCATTCACCTCGTAGACATTCAACTGGACCTGTCTTTTCAGAGGAGTGCATTTTTTGTGAGAAAGTAGAGATCAAAGGTGCTGATCGAAAAACTGTACGACCTGTCCATTTCTCATCTTGGAGAAACAAGGAAAATGCATGGGAACAAATTGAATCGAGAGCTGAAAAAATGGGCATGTTTCGGCTTCATAGACGTGTGAAAAATGTAGACCTCTTTGCGAAGACCAACAAAGCCACCATTCTGCACTACCTGATGGAAGAGTTCAACCAAGATGAGCTGCCTTATCCAAAGGATGCCCTATTCATCCAGGATGGAATGGCACTTCTCCATGTCCTTTCTAACTTGCCCCCGACCTGTGGGGAGATCTGCCTTCAGATACTTGACCAGATGATTGCCAAAAAAACATTTCTTGTTCTCAACTGACAGCTATTTTCCGGGATCCATCAAAGCTCAGGAAAGACTTCGACGTGGCAGCTCAGAGAGGATCATTCTTGCCGGACCAGCAACAAGAAAGCCATACGACTTCAAGGTGTTCCTTGCAAATGACGACAACAAGAAGCAGCTCTGTCAACTCATGCTGCAGGTATGGAGTGGCCAACAGGCGGCATCTAGACTGGAGAGAACCGAGATGGCAGTACTGATTGTCGAGGGGAGAGCTCATCAGTTCGTTTCCAAAGAAGGCAAGGTATGTGAAATTGCACCTTTATTTTTAGGATGACTACATTCATTTACATGTTAATCCAAAATATGCTCAATGACCTTTTTTGTTTCAGGTCGAGGTGCTTGAGATGCCCACTATATACAGTAACCAGGAAGAGACAGATACGAGAGTGGTGTTGTACCTACATCATGCTGCTGCTCTTGGTTACAAGAATGCTGTGGTTAGAACCCCTGACACGGATATCTTCGTGATTCTACTCTACCATGCCCATGCTATCAAACTGACTGTGTACCTTGATACAGGATCAGGAAAGCAACGTCAGCTCATCAATGTATCTGAGCTTGCACAATCATTAGGGGAGGACTACTGTGCTACCCTTCTTGGCTTCTATGTCTTCACTGGGGAGGATTGTACCAGTGCTTTCAAAGGAAAAGGGAAGGTCGGTCCACTAAAAAAGCTTGAGAAGAACCCGAGATTCCACAAGGTGTTCAGAGAACTTGGGAATGACTGGAGCATAAATGGCCTAATGTTGAACCAGTTAGAACAATTCACTTGCTTGATGTACAGCCAAAGTCGTGATTTGTCTGTGGATGCCGTCCGATCTAAGATGCTTCGAAAGATGGTAGGAGAAAATGAAAAATTAACATTGAAATCTAAGGTGGACTTTGCTCGCCTCCCTCCATGTCTTTCAGCATTGAAGCCCCATGTCCAGCGTGTGAACCACCGGGTTTGTTTGTACAAACGAGCTAACGAACCCATTTGTGAAAAGCCAAACCCCTACGACGAGGGCCAGGGATGGATAAAGACAGAAGAAGGCATGCTGGAACCATTGTGGTCATGTGGTCCAGTACTACCTACCTCACTAGTTGATCTCCTTGAAACTATTGATGATCAGGAGGAAGCAGAAGATAATTGCGAAGACGAAGAAACAGATTCATTTGACTTCGACAGCGATGAAAGCGATGACAATTGAAGCTTGTGATGACAGGGAACATTTAGATGATTTCCAGAAGCATCTATATCTTAATTTTTTTTTCTTCTTAATGTGCAAATGACACTTGTGATGAAAAAACGACTGGTCTTATGATGTTCTTTCACCCTTAAAATACGAGTACAGGCAACACGTTCTTCACGATTGCTCTAACATTTGCAAAGATATGGTAAAAATAGGTTTGTTCCGTAACCGAAATACAAACCACGCTATTTACAAAGGGTTATTACTTTTAGCGTAGCTGAAATGGCGAGCCATTAGAATTTAACGAGGGTGTATTACCCCCGCGCTAGTTAGCGGGGGGGTAGGGGAGTGGTAGCTAGCTACCCCTCCTCCCCCTCACACACAGGTGAATACTCTTTCACTTTTGGCTCGGACTGTGACAGACGTCTCTGTCTTGGTCCTCGCTTGGCAGCCATTGTCTGTTTTGTCTTTACTTAATCGCTTACTTTTCTTTTACTCAATATATATGTAAACATGTTTTCATGTTTGTATATATATTTGAGTATAGAAATAAGTAAGTTTCCTTTTCAGATGTGTGTGTGTAGTGTACGATATCTACGTGGAGGCCTCGGCAGTTAGGCCACCACGGCCTAATTTTATGGGTTGCGATCGAGTTTGACTTCGGTCTTTCTCTCTCTCTCTCTCTTGAGGTCGTTCACCCTTTTACTATGTTTTACTACGCCCTTGTAGCTTCCTTCCCGTGTGGGTGGGGTTGCTACGCCGTACATTTTGTCTCAATTAGTTTATGAATCTAATTGTAGTTGTTAATTTTTCAGCTTGTAGAACGATTCCTTTCGGGGTTTTCGTTTTTTTCTTTAGTGTTCATTCATTTTTAAATTACATAATTACATAGTTACATAATTATAATTGTTATAATTCTGTTTTGGTTACAGCTCTCCTTCCGCGAGTGTAAGTGGTTGTGAGGGCACGTGCCTGTTGTGTAATTCTTGTTCCTTTTCCTCGGGATTCCTCTTCGGAGCCTTCCCGGGGGAATGAATGTGTACTAATTTTATTTGTTTTATTTTTTTACAGTTACCGATCTAGTTCGTTTCTGTAATATAGCAACGGTGTGAGCTGTCTGGTTGAGTCCTGGGGATTCGGCTGTTGCTGCCTCCCCCCTTGTATTGTCGTCAGGGGCGTGTCTCCTTCTACTGGTAGTACTCCCGTGTCGACGGACAGCTCTCCAGTTCATTTTAGAACAGTCAGGAGGCTTGCCTCCTTGGGCGGATAACTTTCCTTCCGAGGGAAGTTTTTTCCTGTCCAGGCTTGAGCTTTTCCTCTTTTGGGGGGTTCTTCTCTTGCCTTTTTTTCGTGCGACTATGCTCTTGGTGCTGAGCGGTCGCACCTGCAGTTTCGCTCAAGGGGCTGGGCAACTGCAGGAGCTCCTCTTCGGAGGATTGCCCCTTTTTGGTCACTGGCTGACCAGTCTCTTCCACGAAGTGTTTCTCTTTCGTTCGCGAGAGAGTACACTCATAGAGACTCCTCTTCGGAGGTTTCTTCTGTTGCTGTTGCTGTTGGCCTCCCTCGCCGTAAGGCCCTCCGTCCGCCTCGTCGTAAGGGCCTCTCATCTCCCTATAAGGGTGCTTGAGGCGCCTTTTTGAATCTCCGTTTGCAGCCTACAACTTCTTTTTCTCGATCTTCCGTCTTGGTGCAGATGGACAGCAGTCTAATCTCGTCTTCCGACGGGCAACGGTCTTCCCGACGGACAACGGTCTTCCCGACGGACAGCGGTCTTCCGACGGACATCAGTCTCCCGGCGGACAACGATCCCTTCGGGGCAAAGGGTTGCCCCCACGGGGGTTCTTCCCTTGCGTGTCAGGGTTTCCCTGTGCGCCCTTCTGTTCGTCAGCGCTCTCCTGTTCGTCAGCGCTTTCAAGATGATCTTCCCTGCGGTTCCTGTTACGTGCCCTGTGCGCCCACTTTCGCCCTCGCGATCTAGAACTTCGGTTCAGGTCGGGGTCAAGGACTCTTCTTCTTTGCGCAGGCTTCCACGCGTAGCCTTCTGCTCGTCAGCGATCATCAGCTCGTCAGCGATCATCAGCTCGTCAGCGATCATCAGCTCGTCAGCGATCATCAGCTCGTCAGCGATCGTCAGCTCGCCAGCGATCGTCAGCTCGTCAGCGATCATCAGCTCGCCAGCGATCTCCGGATCGCCCACGTGTGTTACAGCTGGCACGCCAACGTTCTCCAACACTTCTGAAGGAACATGGTTCGCCAGCTACTAGCTCAACTGCGGATGCTGATCGCCATCGCGCGACCCTCAACTGCGGATGCTGATCGCCATCGCGCGACCCTCAACTGCGGATGCTGATCGCCATCGCGCGACCCTCAACTGCGGATGCTGATCGCCATCGCGCGACCCTCAACTGCGGATGCTGATCGCCATCGCGCGACCCTCAACTACGCATGCTGCTCCTCATCGCACAATCCTGAACGATTGCCCTCATGCGGATGCTGATCACCATCGCACCCTTTCACGCGATCATTTACCTGCGCATGCTGCTCGCCATCGCACAACCCTGAACGATTGCCCGCTTACGCATGCTGCTCCTCATCGCACCACCCTGAACGATCGCCCTCCTGCAGATGCTGATCACCATCGCACCCTTTCACGCGATCATTCACCTGCGCATGCTGCTCGCCATCGCACAACCCTGAACGATTGCCCGCTTACGCATGCTGCTCCTCATCGCACAACCCTGAACGATCGCCCTCTTGCGGATGCTGATCACCATCGCACCCTTTCACGCGATCATTCACCTGCGCATGCTGCTCGCCATCGCACAACCCTGAACGATTGCCCGCCTACGCATGCTGCTCCTCATCGCACCACCCTGAACGATCGCCCTCCTGCAGATGCTGATCACCATCGCACCCTTTCACGCGATCATTCACCTGCGCATGCTGCTCGCCATCGCACAACCCTGCACGATTGCCCGCTTACGCATGCTGCTCCTCATCGCACAACCCTGAACGCTCGCCCTCTTGCAGATGCTGATCACCATCGCACCCTATCACGCGATCATTCACGTGCTGCTCGCCATCGCTTACCGCCAGCGATCTTCTTCACCTACGCGGCAGCACGATCCCTCGCCGTCACGCCCATTCGCCTGCGCGCCCGCGCGATCGCTCGCCTGCGCGCCCGCGCGATCGCTCGCCTGCGCGCCCGCGCGATCGCTCGCCTGCGCGCCCGCGCGATCGCTCGCCTGCGCGCCCTCGCGACCGCTCGCCTGCGCGCCCGCGCGACCATTCGCCCTCGCGCGACCATAGTTCGCGGCGAATTCCACAGCCGGTGGTAGCAGCAGGGACGCGTGCTCCTAGGCGGCACTCGGGATCACCTCCATCCAAGCACAGGTTGGTAGTGCAGGACGAAGACAGGTCAGTACAGCATTCTTCCCACCTTCTTTTCAGGCAGGAACCGTCGTGTCCTCTCCAAAGGATCGCCCGATCCCTTTCACCTTAGCGAGGATTTCGGACTCTGTGTCCTTGGAGCAGCAGACATGGTTTGATCCGCTGGCACTCACCGGCCAGGGTAACAAACCAGCGGCTGTCTCTCCTACGCTGAAGAGAAAGAGAGGAGTGGACTTCGTGGTGACTTCCCCCAGGGCGAAGTTGGTTCCCAAGAGGTCGGTCTCGAGGGTCCCCTCTCCTGCACGAGTACTCTCTCCTTCTCCCGCCCTGGAAGGATTTTTGGCGGGGGGGGCTTTCCGTTGAAGTTTTCTCCATCGGACAAGGGGTGACTGCTTACCTCTTCCTCTGGGAGCTTACCAGGTTCTTTCCCTCCTCGGTTACGGCCCGAGGTTTGGTTCAAGGAAGCTACAGGAAGATCAAGGGTACTTTCCTCCTCTCGAGCTCAGGCACCTTGGCCTTTCGTCGTTAAGTATCTACTTGCGGACAAGCTCGATGTTGTACCATCTGGACGCACTGACTGAAGGCTTCCTTCGGGTGTCTCATCTGTGGAGGTCAACGACCTCAGACACCCTTCCATCCTTGAGAAGAGTTTTGTCTTTGCCCAAGGACAGAGACTTAAACATCTGCTGTGCGGAGTAAATCGACTTCCGGTTTCACTCCTCCAAGGCGCTTTCTTCCAGACTCTGCAGGGCTCCAGCTCCCTTTTCTTTCAACCACGTCGGCCTAAGTTATCGGCTACGACAACTGGGACAAGGTGTCCAATTGCAGTTTCCTCCTGTCAGGAACAGATGGCACGGGAGACTCCCCCTGGGGGGCATAGTCCTAAAAGGAGTTCACGAACTCTAGGATTGCAGGTTTTTTCGCTGGGAGGATGCTTAAGGTTACTCATCCGAATGACAGCTTCCCGATGCCCATTCCCGCACAATCTCTGTGAGTAGCCAAGGATATCGCGCCTGCCGTCTCTGTCAGCGAATTCAGTGTCTCTGAACCTCTATGCCATAGCATCAGCAGAGTTGCCCGGTTGGGCAGAATGATCCATACCTTAGGCGAAGGTCTTCCTTAGGATCATCGACGGCTTCACCCCCGGCCCCCTCAGTCGATCCTTTCTTGTAAGGAAGGATCTGAGAGGGGATGTCCATAGTCGACCTCTCAGCCCTGATCAAGTTTGTCGAACAAACTTCGGCCAGCGTAGACCAGCAGAATCGATCAGACTGGTAACGAGGCGACAGGACTCCTTTAACCCTGGATCGGAAGGACGGGTACTTTCAGTTTCCATTCCATCCATCTTCCAGGGTGCTCGTCGAATTCAGCCTAAACTGCAAGTATTCCTGCTTATGATGCAGTGTGGCTATCCCGCCGTGGCATAGCAGGTTTGTTTCCCCAGAGAACTCTCCCTGCCTTCCTCTTGGCCGCTCAGGTGCAGACTTCCGCCTCCTCTGCTGTTTGGAGGGCTGGTCAACTCCGGTAGGCTCGGGTTTCGACCTTCTTCAGCGCCGGGAAAAGCTTCCGAATGCTGACCATGAGTGTGGGCTCATGGTATTTTGCTTGGAGCCTTCTCTTCCTCTGCCTCAACATCTGGAGTATCTGGCCATGATATTGAGTCAACCGCCTTACCACGTTGGAAACCCCGCTTCTCGTCCGTCCAGCGAGGTTAAGCAACGTCGGTACTTGGATGGGTGACCACCTGGGGACGCCAGATTCTGTTACCACATCCTCCGAGCCTTCCTTTCGGTTGACTGTGGCAAGACTGAGGAGAGTCGCAGTACCTGTTCTCAGTCAAGCAGAGTTTTCAGCCCTACCTTGGAACGTTTCCTAGTTCTTCTTTCCTCATTGACCCGTTTATAGTCCGAACGGTCGCCTCAGGATAAGTTCCATGTGGGGCGATCCAAGTTCCGGTGGCTTCAGGCAATGTTTAACCGGACTCCCTGGCCCTATGGGACCAGCGGAACTATTAAACCTGCAATGGGTGTTGACCTATGAAGCCTCTTGATGGTAGTGGATATTCTCGTCCTTTCCCCACATTCTTGATGCGGTTCTCGGACTCGTCAAAGGAAAGGGGGGGGGGGCATGTTCCGGTCCAGGCCTATGGTCAAGACCTGAAGGATACCTCTCCATCATTCAGGCAGGCTTAAGGGCCTTAGTCTGGCCCCTCTTCAGATCCTACCGCTCCTGCCAAGTCGCCCCGTTGCGTGTCGACTTCATGCTAACCAGCAGGGGACGCATTTTCACACCTTCACATCTTGCAGTAGAGATACCGGGATGATTGAGATTCTCTCAATTCCACCATCGGCTCTCTCATTCCAGGCAGGGGAATGTTTCTCTCAGACTATCCGAGCAGAGCCTCATAGAGAGAGTGTACCTAGGGGTCTTTGACCTTGGGTAACCAGCAAGTGCTGGTCTGGGGGACCTGATCGCGACAGCTTGGAACCTCAAGCTTCCGCTAGTTTTCCCCCCAGTCTCAGACCCCGAGACTCTGGCAAGATGCATTCCGGTGATGGTGGGACAACTTCGACGCCTGCGTCTTCCCTCCTTTTTGTCTGCGGACAATGGGTCTCAACAAAACCAGGTTGTCTGTCAACCTTTCAATGGGAGAGCTCCACTGGGACTATGCGCAGAACGGTTTCTGGACCCTCTGCTTCCCCTGACGGAACTCCCGGGAGAGCTTCTCCCACAGCGCAGACTACTCAAGCAACCACACTGCGACATCTCTCCCGAACCGGGGCGTCGCTTCGGCTTCATGCCTGGAGACACTACGCTTCCTCCTCTAGAAGAGACAACCCGCTACAGTCGCGGTACGGAGGTCGCGTCATCTGCGATAGTCATCCACAGGGGTCTCCCAGGCAAAGTGAAGAGTCTAAGGTGGTTGGTGCCGTGGGAGATATACCTCTTCCCGTGAGGCCTCTTCTCCAGCAATAACGGTCTTATTGCCTTTCGGCGGGAGGAAACTCCTTTCCGCTCTTGGCAATGAAGCCTGTCGCTCAGCCTTTCCCTGACCTTCAGGCTTAAAGGAATAACTTTTTCCTGCCCGCTGGATCTATCCTCGCTCATGCGAAGCTACGATCGTCCCTGCCCTAGTCGGAGGAAGACCTCCAACTTGGAGCATGGCTCGGACTTTTAGTCCTTTAAGAGATCTTCTCAAGACCCTTTTACGACAGGCCTCGGATTGTATTCCGCCTTGGGTCTTCTGCTCACTCTGGCCACGGCCAGTGTGTAAGCAATCTTCTTGGTCTCTTACTACTCCCCCCCTTTCTAAGGAAGAGGGGAAGGCAACATTCAGGCTCGCTCCTGAGTTGTTGGCTAGACTCAGAATCTGAGGGTCCCGACCCTTCGGTCCGATTCATTCAAGATTTTGAGTCTCCATTCTGTGTCTGATGTCCCAAGACCTTCTCTTTCTTGCCAGTACAGGAATCGAGAGGTTAGCGCTGGGAACAGCTGCAGTTTGGCCTCAGTTGCAGCCGATTTGGGAACACAAGGAGGACATGGGGGGAGAGTCACCAGTATACCTCTTCAGCCCGGACTCAAGGACATTCATCTCGACCTGTCTTCAGACCCTCCCCCGTCACGTCGCCCTACAGCACGATGTTGGATACATCGCAACGTCCCTCGCCTTCGAGTAATACTACTCTGTGACGCAGGTGCTACAAGCTGGAGTCTGGAAGCGTCTGATGACCTTCGCAGCCCGCTTCTTGCAGGGCGTGACCCACAGGAGTCTCGATACGTTTTCTATCGCTCTGTGGTGGCTACACAACAGCTGGTCTAACCTCAGGCTCCTTTTTGGACAGGTAGCAGAAGGTTGAGGGCATTGTTATCAGGTTTTAGTCTGCATGAACGAAAGAAGTATGTCTGGCCCTTACTTCTTTCTTCATCATCCCCTCTACGGGGAAGCAGCATCCTGGTCTCTGCATAGCTGACCTCGAACCTCTGCAGGTAAACCATGCTTCCTTGTGTTCCGAGTATTGAGTCAATACTGTCGCGTCCCCCATACCCTGACGAGGTGGTATTGGGAACGTCCTAACCCAGAGTTCCTTCTGGAACTCCAGGTCAACTGCCTAAGACGGGTCACACTTCTTCCTTCACACACAAGCTTACGTAGGCCACATGGTTCCTTGCGGTGCAAGGAACTTGTGAGGTGCAGGGACTCCTTTTCTCGAGTGCGACTCACTCGGATTCTGAGTCCCCGGGTAAAGCCAAAGCCAGTATGGCTGGGGACTTTCCACCCTTCCTAAGGGATAAGTCACCCTTTGTAAATAGCGTGGTTTGTATTTCGGTTACGGAACAAATGACAAATTCGAAGATAATTTGTATTTTTCCTAACCATACAAACCTTAGCTATTTACACATATTTGCCCGCCAGCCCTGTCCCCCAAGACAAGTCCTACCTCTAAGTGAAAGTGAGTATTCACCTGTGTGTGAGGGGGAGGAGGGGTAGCTAGCTACCACTCCCCTACCCCCCCGCTAACTAGCGCGGGGGTAATACACCCTCGTTAAATTCTAATGGCTCGCCATTTCAGCTACGCTAAAAGTAATAACCCTTTGTAAATAGCTAAGGTTTGTATGGTTAGGAAAAATACAAATTATCTTCGAATTTGTCATTTTTCAGTAATGGCGGCACTAATTTGCATATCTTACATGTCAGGAACACATGTGGTCACTATGAGACTGGTCTTATATTGATGCTAGACCCTCAAAACCTGGGTCTAGACACCTTATTTTTGCAGTTATCTGTTGTATTGGCGGAGTTATAGCGATTTTAGTATTTTCATGTAATGGCGGCTTAATTTGCATAAAAAAGGCACGTGGGACAATATTTCAAATTTTTAACATAGCAAACCGTTTTCTACACATTTTTCCCCATAGGAAGACACCAATTAGAAATTGATTTCCGGGGGGTGCACGCAGACCCCCTCTACCAACTGTACTAATGATCCTATTAAAGGATTTATCACCTGCCATTTCCTCCAAAATCAGCTAGTAGAAGGGATTGTATTTATGAAATTCTTCTGCCATTTCCTCCAAAATCAGCTAGTAGAAGGGATTGTATTTATGAAATTCTTCTTCTTCTTCTTCTTCTTCTTCTTCTTCTTCTTCAGCTAAGCTACAACCGGAAAAGCAGGATGCTATAAGCCCAGGGGCTGTACTAGTATCTTTACTTAGTATATTTTTGTTATAATTGTCGATTATTATCCATAATATAGTCCAATGTTTTGTATTATTAGGATATATACTTTGATTATATTTATTCATTCTATTTTAACAGGTTATAACAGTTGGTGGTTGTTCCAAAGAGTAAATATTCGGATGTGGTCTTAGTTGAAGAACTTTGGATGTGGTCTTAGTTGAAGAACTTTGGATGTGGTCCTAGTTGAAGAACTTTGGATGTGGTCCTAGTTGAAGAACTCTAGATGTGGTCCTAGTTGAAGAACTCTGGATGTGATCTTAGTTGAAGAACTTCGGGTGTGGTCGTAGTTGAAGAACTTGATCTGGTATGTTGTATTTATCAGAAATTTTTCCTTTGAAATATTGGTTGATACTGTTTGAGTAATAGTTTTATTTGTGGGGGAATGAGGGGTTGTATAATTTCAGTGTACTGTATGTGCTAAAACATTTGAATAAAAGCTTAGAGTACACGGAAATGTAGCCCTTTATCTGAAGGACCTAGGATAGTAAATCTCAATTGTTCCGTAACCGAAATACAAACCACGCTATTTACATTGGGTTTACTTTCGGCGTAGCTGAAATGACGAGCCAATAGTTTTTAACGAGGGTTAACTACCCCCGCGCTAGTTAGGGGAAGGGGTAGCTTGCTACCCCTCCCCCCCCACACACCGGTGATTTGCTTCACTTCACTTTTGGCTCCAGCAATGAACAGACGTGTCTGTCCATCGTCCTCGTTTGACAGCCTTAATCTTTTTTGCTTTTCCTCAGTTTGTGTGCGTTTGAAGTTGGCCTCACCCTTGGATATCCATCATGCGCAAGTGCCCTGGTATTGCCGGTTGCCCATGCGGTACTTTCATGTCTGCGGTGGATACAGATCCTCACACCCTTTGCCCACAGTGTCGAGGCCGACGGTGTGATAGAGAAAATAATTGTAGTGAGTGCAGGGAGTGGTCTGCCTCCCAGTGGGAGAAGTTTGGCCGCCGGCGTAAGAAGAAGTCCAAGAGAGACCGTTCTCCTTCTGGGGTTGCCTTGAAGGAGGAAGGCTCTCGGGACTCTTCTTTCGCCGCCCAAACCTACTCCGAAGCTCCCCCTCGTCCGGCTCCTAAGGAGAGACCGCCGAGTGGGAGCGCAGGCCCTAGTTCTGTTTCCCGACCTTGGGTTGGGGGAGAGGGCGTCGCCTCCCATAGCGGGACGGCTCCCCCTCCTCCCCCGGGGGAGGTTATTGATAATGATTCGTTGTCTCATGATGATCTCTTTCAGCTTTGGGCTTCCTTGGTGCTGAAGGGCCTGCCCTCCAAGGAAGTCCTGATTGATCTTGTCCAGTTGGGGGCCGCTGTTAAGCAGTCGCCGGTGATAGCAGAGATAGATCCTCTGTCTATCGTCGACGTCGTGGTGACAGAGGCTTCCGACGGGTCGGGGCAAACCTCTGCGGTTCCTGATGAGGATGATGTTGCTGAAGGCTCTCCTCCCCCTTCTGTACATCCTTCGAAGGGGGAGGGGAGTCCCACGGGCTCTTCTGCTGCCAAGCCTCCCTCTCGGGGGAGCGCATTGACTGAGACTCCCCTTCAGAGGACGGATGATCCTGATGACTCTCCCCGTGGCCGCCTTCGCCGTAAGGCTCACCGTCCGCTGCGTCGTAAGGGCCTCCCGTCTCCCTATAAGGGTGCTAAGAGGCGCCCTTTTGAATCTTCTCCTCCTTCCTCCGAGGGGGACTCTCCTCGCCGTAAGCAGCCTGCAGCTCCTGCCTCCTTAGACCTCTCCTGGGATCGATCTCCAACGCCTTCCAGACCTTCCGCCCCTGGTGCAGATGGGCAGCAGTCTGACCTCGTCATCCGACGGGCAACGGTCCCTTCGGGGCAAAGGGTTGCCTCCCACGGTGTGGGGGCTTCCCTTGCGCGTCAGGGTTCCCCTGCGCGCCCTTCTGCAGTGTTAGCGCACAGGCGCTCTCCTGCTCGTCAGCGTTCCCCTGATCGCCAGCGCTCTCCTGTTCGTCAGCGCTCTCCTGATCGCCAGCGCTCTCCTGTTCGTCAGCGCTCTCCTGTTCGTCAGCGCTCTCCTGATGATTGTCGCCCCACTGCTCGCCAGCGCTCTCCTGGGTGCTCCGAACATCCTGCTGTTCCTGTTGTTCGCCAGCGGTTCCTGAGCGCCCTTCTGCAGTGTTAGCGCACAGGCGCTCTCCTGCTCGTCAGCGTTCTCCTGATCGCCAGCGCTCTCCTGAGTACTCCGAACATCCTGCTGTGCGCCCTGCGCGCCATCGGTCTCCTGAGCGTTCTAGATCTCCTGCTCGTCAGAGCGCACCTGCGCTCCCAGTTCCTGACACGCGCCCACGTTCGCCCGCGCGACCTGGAACTTCGGTTCAGGTCTTGGACAAGAACTCTTCTTCTCCTCGCCCTCGCGATCCTGTTCGCCAGCCTGTTCCAGCACAGCAATGCTCGCGGTCGCCTGCGCGTAGTTCTAATGCTACTGTACACCCTCGCGCCTACGCTCCTCCTGTTCCTGAGGCTGTTCGTGAACGTTCGCCTTTGCGCAACGCGCCGGCAGCTTCCACACAGGATTCCACGCGTCGCCCTTCTGCTCGCCAGCGACCACAGACACGTCAACGATTGCCTGCTCGTCAGCGATCTCCTGCGCGTCAACGATCCCCAGCGCATCAGCGATCTCCTGAACATCGGCGATCCCCTGACCGCCCGAGTGATCTTTCGCCTGCGCGCAAGCGCGCTCCTACGCGTCGGCGCCCAGAGGATTTGGAGAGACATGGGTCTCCTTCCAGCTCAACCGCTCGCGGTCGCTCGCCTGCGCGTTCTACGCGCCATTGCTCACCTAAGCGCCAGCGTTCACCAACGCGCCAACGCTCGCCTACGCGCCAGCGTTCACCAACGCGCCATCGATCGCCTGCTCGCCATCGATCTCCCACGCGTTACAGGTCCCCTGGACACCATCAACAGCAGTGGTTGGAGCGATCTCGTTCGCCAACGCGTTCCCTCGCCGACGCGCCAGCTCGCCCTCGTGCTCACGTGCTTACTTGCCCACGCGCTCACGCGTCCACTCACCTACATGCCCGCGCTCGATTGTCTCCGCGCGTTGGCACACCTGCGCTTCAACAGCCTCTCGCGCGCGACTCCTTAGTGTTGCCTACGCACGAGCGTGAGTGCGACCCCGGTTCGCGTCGGGTTCCGCAGCTCGCGACAGCAGCAGGGACGTGCGTCGCCAGACCACAATCAGGATCGCCCCCGCCTAAGCGCAGGTCTCTGTCAGGATAGGGAAGACACATCAGAGAGGTCAGAACTTTCTTCCCCTTTTTCTTCACAGGCAGGTCCAGTGGTGTCCACTCCGAAGGATCGCCCGATCCCCTTCCTCCAGCGGGAATTTCGGACTCTGTGTCCGTGACTCGGCAGTCCTGGTTTGGTCCTCTGATGCAGGCGTTAGTGAAGGCTATGAAGCCGGCACTCGCCGATCAAGGACACAAACCAACGACGGCCTCGCCCCCTCTGAAGAGAAGGAGAGGAGTGGACTTCGTGGTGACTTCTCCCAGGGAGAAGCTGGTTCCTAAGAGGTCCGTTAGGAAGGCTCCATCCCCTTCGCAGGCGCTTTCTCCTTCTCCTGAAGACGAGGCTTTTCCGTCCTCAGGAGAATCCAGTGAGGTAGCGGTCTCCCCCTCGGCACCAAGGGGGGAGTCGTCTCCTCATGGAGGGGAATCGTCTCGCGTGGAAGGCACCTTCCAGGCCTCTTTATTGGGGTCGTGTATCCCGCCCAGGAGGGAACCTAAAGACTCCAAGACAGTTCCAAAGTCTTCTTCGCAAATTCGTCAGGTTCCAGCTGCACCCCGGGAGAACGTCCACGCATCTCCCCAGGAAGAGATTCCGGGGACGGGAGACTTAGCTGCCAGTCCGCAGGGAGGAGACCAGCAGAGTCGCAGCACGCCTTCTGGCAAGTCCTGAGCCTGATGAGGCAACTCAACGGGTTCATGGATCCCGTGATCGCCCCCCGGGAAGGCAAGGACACGGTCCTGGATCAGGTGTTCGGTACTCAGAAGCCCCCCAAGGCCAGCGCGGCTTTGCCCTGGTCCCAGGGGCTAAAGAGTGCCAGGGCCAGGGCCAATGCTCAACTCGTGGGTCTCGCCTCCTCCAGTCGTTCCTCTGCCGGGAACAAACTCCTCCCACCTCCTCGTCTCCAGCAGAGGAGGTACTTTGAGATCATGGGGGAGTCTAGCCTCGCTCTTCTCCTCCATCATTCGGTAGAAGAGCTCTCTAGGGGAGTTCCCCTTGAGAAGCTCTCCGCCCGGCAGGTGACGTTCTCGGCGTCGGAGATCCTGAGCCATGAGAAGGTCGCGGAGTGCGCCATGCAGGCCACTTCGTGGCTGGATATCTAGCTAGGTTCTCTGGGCATCCTATTGTGCTCCAAGGATCTGTCTAAGGAGACCAATAGGAAGGTCTTGGAGACCTTCCTCCTCTCGGGCACTCGCTCCATCGAGTTCCTGGCACATCAGGTTACTAACCTTTGGGCCAACTCGGTGTTGAAGCGACGTGACGCGGTGACCGAGAAGATTCATCCGAAGGTCCCCGCCGTGGATGTCTGCAGGCTCAGGCACGCTTCCCTCCTTGGGGGGAATCTGTTCGAGCCTCAGGACATGGAACGCACAGCTGAGAGGTGGAGGCATTCGAGCCAGGACTCCCTCCTCCAAAGGGCCCTTACATCTCGGCCCTATAAGCCTCCAGCTCAGCAGCAACCGCAGCAGCAGCCTCGCAAGACACCAAAGCAGGCGCCGGCAGCTAAGAAAGTGGTGTCTAAGCCCCAGCCCTTTCCAGCCAAGGTCAAGAGGGGTGGTAAGTCCTCCAGGGGAGGTAAGACCGCAAACGCTTGGAGTGGCAGTCCCCCCCCCCCGCGTATCCACCTGTGGGGGGATGCCTTCAAAGTTGCGTGCACATGTGGCAGCAACAAGGGGCCGATGCTTGGACGGTCTCTGTGATCGGCCAAGGGTATCGCGTCCCATTCACGAGATCTCTACCTCCCCTGACAGCGAATCCAGTGTCGTTGAGCTCCTATGCCATGGGATCAGTAAAGGGGCTAGCCCTTCGGGCAGAAGTCGAGACCATGCTCAAGAAGGATGCTCTCCAGGAGGTCGTGGACGGCTCCCCAGGCTTCTTCAGTCGACTCTTTCTTGTAAAGAAGGCGTCTGGAGGCTGAAGACCTGTCATCGACCTCTCAGCTCTGAACAAGTTTGTCAAGCAAACTCGGTTCAGCATGGAGACAGCGGACACGGTCAGACTTGCAGTGAGACCACAAGACTTCATGTGCACACTGGATCTAAAGGATGCGTACTTCCAGATCCCAATCCATCCGTCTTCCAGGAAGTACTTGAGATTCAGCCTAGACAGCAAGACCTACCAGTTCAAGGTGCTGTGCTTTGGTCTCTCCACAGCACCTCAGGTGTTCACCAGAGTGTTCACCCTGATTTCATCTTGGGCGCACAGGAACGGCATACGTCTCCTTCGTTATCTGGACGACTGGCTGATCCTAGCTGATTCGGAGTCGACCCTTCTTCGACACCGAGACAGGCTTCTGGGACTTTGCCAGGATCTGGGGATCATGGTAAATCTCAAGAAGTCCTCTCTGCAGCCGTCCCAACGACTGGTTTATCTAGGCATGTTGTTAGACACCAATCTCCACAAAGCCTTTCCATCAGACGACAGGATAGCAAGGCTGAGGAGGGTGGCGGAACCCTTCCTCAGGTGAGAAGAGCTTCCCACCCAATCGTGATTGCGTCTCTTAGGTCACCTGTCCTCCCTGGCTCGTCTGGTTCCAAACGGCCGTCTCAGAATGAGATCCCTGCAGTGGCGGCTCAAGTCCCAGTGGAATCAAGGATCCGATTCCCCGGACGTGCAGGTCCCGATAGGACCTTCGGAACAGGCGCACCTGCAGTAGTGGCTGGTCGACGAGAACCTGCGAAAGGGAGTACAGTGAACCCTCGCTACTTCGCGGTTTGACCATCGCGGATTCACCACTTCGCGGGTTTTTTTCATAACCCATATATATATACATATCGCGGATTTTCCGGAAATTTTGAAAATACCGCGATATCTGAAGACCCCAAATACGATATTTCGTTACCTGTAATTCCATTAATACTGTAATTAGTAATATCTGCTCTTACTGATTGTTCATTGCATTACATATGACATATAATTCAGCACAGAAAGAAATAAAACACGAAAAGAGAATGTGATCATACGATAATTCAGTACTGTATACAGTACGTAGTAAAATTAAATCGAACATGAAACGCAAATCAGATGCAGTCATACCATACTAGAATGGTGTAAGGCTGCTGTTAGCTACTACTGTACTACAAATGTAATGGATGTGCTTCTTTTCCATGAATCTTTTGTATGTATACGTACGTAGTACTGCATCCAATAATATTCTTTGTTGCAAAAATCACATTTCGAATAAGCGTACGAGAGAGAGAGAGAGAGAGAGAGAGAGAGAGAGAGAGAGAGAGAGAGAGAGAGAGAGAGAGAGAGAGAGACACATCCTACAACAAAAGCGTAAAATAGCGTACGTAAAGCTATCATTATTATTGTTGTTATTATTATTATTATTGCTGTTGTTGTTATTAAAATTATTATTGTTATTATTATCATTATTATTATCATTATTATCATTATTATTATTATTATTATTATTATTACAGTATCATTATTTATTATTATTATTATTACTGTACAGTATACTGTACGCAGGGTATCTTGTACTTTGAATTGGTAACCTACGTAGCATATAAGACGGGTTGTGATTGGTTCAAGCGCTGATAGATAACGAATCAGAACTCAAGTTTTGTTATCTAGCCTGTGATTGGTGTTTTGCCCGCATCTCCAACTTCCAGCATCTTTTCGCGGACACTTTCTCTCCCGCCGTATCGCTGTGTAGACGTTGTTAGGTTATTGTGAACTTTAATCTGTGATGTGCGTGACTGTTTTAAGTTGAACTTTTTGTTGAACTTTCTGTTAAACCCTACTGTACAATGCCTCCCAAGCATTCTGCTTCTACTAAGGCTGGTAGTGAGCCTAAACACCACCGAAAGAAGATGACGATTGCTGAGAAGGTGACGCTTCTCTATATGTTAAAAGACAGTAGAAGTTACGCGGCCGCAGACCTCAAAGACCTGATGAAATCGGCCAGTGAAGAAGACAGTGAAACACAGGAAGAGATCCAAGAAAATGTCGAAGAAACGGGCTTAACATTAGAACGGCTTGCCAAGCTCTGCAAGCTTGCGAAGGAGGTGAAAGAAATGTCGCAAGAGTGGGACGAGGATATGGTTCGTTCTATACAATTCTGCAACAAGATCGATGTACACGTGACTCCCTACAGGATGTTCTTGCGAAAAAAGAAGCAGCGGCAGCAACTTCCGATCACAATGCCCTCTGAAGAAATTGAAGAAGTGTCTCAGGAAGAAGTTGAAGAGGTGTCCCGGGAAAAGACACCTCCGTCTGAAGAGACGTAAAATACTGTACTATCATTGGCTGCACAGTAGAAGACAGCATCAGCTTCATCATCATCATTTCTACTGTGCAGCAAATTCATCGCCATCATCATTCAAGTTTTTCTTGAACTTCTTTCGTGGTGAGTACAGTAACAATCTTTATTTTTTACTTTAATATTCTAACATTTTAATATTTGTGCCTGTTTTAGTTTAGTACTGTATGCATTAAGTTAAAGGGAAGGTTTTAAAAGTCTGAAGAGTATACATGTTGTAACCTATCATATTTTTTTTTGTTTAAAATTTACTTGTTCCGTAACTGGAATACAAACCACGCTATTTACAAAGGGTTACCTTTTAGCGTAGCTGAAATGGCGAGCCATTAGAATTTAACGAGGGTGTATTACCCCCGCGCTAGTTAGCGGGGGGGTAGGGGAGTGGTAGCTAGCTACCCCTCCTCCCCCTCACACACAGGTGAATACTCACTTTCACTTTTGGCTCGGACTGTGACAGACGTCTCTGTCTTGGTCCTCTCGTGGCAGCCATTGTTTGTTTTTTTTGTCTTTACTTAATCGCTTACTTTTCATTTACTCAATATATATGTAAACATGTTTTCATGTTTGTATATATATTTGAGTATAGAAATAAGTAAGTTTCCTTTTCAGATTTGTGTGTGTAGTGTACGATATCTACGTGGAGGCCTCGGCAGTTAGGCCACCACGGCGTAATTTTATGGGTGGCGATCGAGTTTGACTTATGTCTTTCTCTCTCTCTCTCTCTTGAGGTCGTTCACCCTTTTACTACGTGTTACTACGCCCTTGTAGCCTAGCTTCCTTTCCGTGTGGGGGGTTGCTACGCCGTACGTTTGTCTCAATTAGTTATGAATCTAATTGTAGTTGTTTTTTGTTTTTCAGCTTGTAGAACGATTCCTTTCGGGGTTTTCGTTCTTTCTTTAGTGTTCATTCATTTTTAAATTACATAATTACATAGTTACATAATTATAATTGTTATAATTCTGTTTTGGTTACAGCTCTCCTTCCGCGAGTGTAAGTGGTTGTGAGGGCACGTGCCTGTTGTGTAATTCTTGTTCCTTTCCCTCGGGATTCCTCTTCGGAGCCTTCCCGGGGGAATGAATGTGTACTAATATTATTTTTTTTATTTTTTTTACAGTTACCGATCTAGTTCGTTTCTGTAATATAGCAACGGTGTGAGCTGTCTGGTTGAGTCCTGGGGATTCGGCTGTTGCTGCCTCCCCCCTTGTATTTTCGTCAGGGGCGTGTCTCCTTCTACTGGTAGTACTCCCGTGACGACGGACAGCTCTCCAGTTCATTTTAGAACTCTCAGGAGGCTTGCCTCCTTGGGCGGGTAACTTTCCTTCCGAGGGAAGTTTTTCCTGTCCAGGCTTGAGTTTTTCCCCTTTTGGGGGGTTCTTCTCTTGCCTTTTTTTCGTGCGACTATGCTCTTGGTGCTGAGCGGTCGCACCTGCAGTTTCGCTCAAGGGGCTGGGCAACTGCAGGAGCTCCTCTTCGGAGGATTGCTCCTTTTAGGTCACTGGCTGACCAGTCTCTTCCACGAAGTGTTTCTCTTTCGTTCGCGAGAGAGTACACTCATAGAGACTCCTCTTCGGAGGTTTCTTCTGTTGCTGTTACTGTTGCTGTTGGCCTCCCTCGCCGTAAGGCCCACCGTCCGCCTCGTCGTAAGGGCCTCTCATCTCCCTATAAGGGTGCTTGAGGCGCCTTTTTGGATCTCCGTTTGCAGCCTACAACTCCTTTTTCTCGATCTTCCGCCTTGGTGCAGATGGACAGCAGTCTGATCTCGTCTTCCGACGGGCAACGGTCTTCCCGACGGACAACGGTCTTCCCGACGGACAACGGTCTTCCCGACGGACAGCGGTCTTCCGACGGACATCAGTCTCCCGGCGGACAACGATCCCTTCGGGGCAAAGGGTTGCCCCCACGGGGGTTCTTCCCTTGCGTGTCAGGGTTTCCCTGCGCGCCCTTCTGCTGTGTTCTCTCCTGCTCCTGCTCAGTGTGAGCACACATGCGCTCTTCTGCTCATCAGCGCTCTCCTGTTCGTCAGCGCTTTCAAGATGATCATCCCTGCGGTTCCTGTTGGTTCCTGTTACGCGCCCTGTGCGCCCACGTTCGCCCTCGCGATCTAGAACTTCGGTTCAGGTCGGGGTCAAGGACTCTTCTTTGCGCAGGCTTCCACGCGTAGCCTTCTGCTCGTCAGCGATCATCAGCTCGTCAGCGATCATCAGCTCGCCAGCGATCATCAGCTCGCCAGCGATCATCAGCTCGCCAGCGATCATCAGCTCGCCAGCGATCATCAGCTCGTCAGCGATCATCAGTTCGCCAGCGATCATCAGCTCGTCAGCGATCATCAGTTCGTCAGCGATCATCAGTTCGCCAGCGATCTCCAGATCGCCCACGTGTGTTACAGCCGGCACGCCAACGTTCTCCAACACTTCTGAAGGAACATGGTTCGCCAGCTACTAGCTCACCTGAGCATGCTGATCGCCATCGCGCGACCCTCAACTGCGGATGCTGATCGCCATCGCGCGACCCTCAACTGCGGATGCTGATCGCCATCGCGCGACCCTGCGCATGCTGATCACCATCGCGCGACCCTCAACTGCGTATGCTGTTCGCCATCGCGCGATCGCCCACCTGCAGATGCTGTTCGCCATCGCGCGACCGCCGACCTGCGCATGCTGATCGCCATCGCGCGACCCTGGCATGCTGATCACCATCACGCGACCCTGCGCATACTGATCACCATCGCGCGACCCGGCGCATGCTGATCACTGCTCGCGATCGCTCACCTTCGCATACTGCTCGCCAACGCACGATCGCTCACCTGCGCATACTGCTCGACCATCGCGTCGGCATAACAAGCGCTCACCACCGATCGCCTGTTGATCCATATCGCCAGCGGTCCTCCTCGCCCACGCGGCAGCGCGTTTCCTCGCCATCGCGCTAACGCTTGCATTCGCCGCCTCGGACTCGCTCTCATCTACCTGCCCACCCTCACGACCGCTCGCCCGTGCAACCGCGCGACCACTCGCCTGCGCGCCCACACTCCCACGTGCCTGCACGTCTACGCTCATGCTCTCCAATGTTCGCCCACGCGCGAACCAACGGTTTTTCCATCGCGCGGACAGATGGTGTTCCGTCGCGCGAACCTACAGTGTTTCTTCACACAAATGTCGGCTTATTTCTTGCAGTATCCATTGCTCGTCTATGGGTTATCGCTCGCCGACCACCAGGAATTTCCGTCGCGCGAGCTCCAGGGCAATTGCGACCACGATTCCCAATGGGGTTTTCGCAGCATGACCAGCCTGGCGAGTTCTTCTGGAGCGTATTTCCAGAACACGGCCTCACCCCATAAACACAGAGCATGGCCCTTGCAAGAATAGGAGAAACTTAAGGGAGATCTGAGCAACACTCCTCTATTCCTGAACCTGGGTTAGCCCTTCCCCGTCATTCCCTGGAAGGATTTTTGGCGGGGGGCTTTCCGTTCGAGATTTCTCCATCGGACAAGGGGTGACTGCTTACCTCTTCCTCTGGGAGCTTACCAGGTTCTTTCCCTCCTCGGTTATGGCCCGAGGTTTGGTTCAAGGAAGCTACAGGAAGATCAAGGGTACTTTCCTCCTCTCGAGCTCAGGCACCTTGGCCTTTCGTCGTTAAGTATCTAATTTGCGGACAAGCTCGATGTTGTACCATCTGGACGCGCTGACTGAGGGCTTCCTTCGGGTGTCACATCTGTGGAGGTCGACGACCTCAGACACCCTTCCATCCTTGAGAAGAGTTTGTTTGTGCCCAAGGACAGAGACTTAGACAGCTGCTGTGCGGAGTAAATCGACTTCCGGTTTCACTCCTCCAAGGCGCTTTCTTCCAGACTCTGCAGGGCTCCAGCGCCCTTTTCTTTCAACCACGTCGGCCTAAGTTATCGGCTACGACAACTGGGACAAGGTGTCCAATTGCAGTTTCCTCCTGTCAGGAACAGATGGCACGGGAGACTCCCCCGGGGGGGCATAGTCCTAAAAGGAGTTCACGAACTCTAGGATTGCAGGTTTTTCGCTGGGAGGATGCTTAAGGTTACTCATCCGAATGACAGCTTCCCGATGCCCATTCCCACACAATCTCTGTGATTAGCCAAGGATATCGCGCCTGCCGTCTCTGTCAGCGAATTCAGTGTCTCTGAACCTCTATGCCATAGCGTCAGCAGAGTTGCCCGGTTGGGCAGAATGATCCATACCTTAGGCAAAGGTCTTCCTTAGGATCATCGACGGCTTCACCCCCGGCCCCATCAGTCGATCCTTTCTTGTAAGGAAAGATCTGAGAGGGGATGTCCATAGTCGACCTCTCAGCCCTGATCAAGTTTGTCGAACAAACTTCGGCCAGCGTAGACCAGCAGAATCGATCAGACTGGTAACGAGGCGACAGGACTCCTTAAACCCTGGATCGGAAGGACGGGTACTTTCAGTTTCCATTCCATCCATCTTCCAGGGTGCTCGTCGAATTCAGCCTAGACTGCAAGTATTTCTGCTTATGATGCAGTGTGGCTATCCCGCCGTGGCATAGCAGGTTTGTTTCCCCAGAGAACTCTCCCTGCCTTCCTCTTGGCCGCTTAGGTGCAGGCTTCCGCCTCCTCTGCTGTTTGGAGGGCTGGTCAACTCCGGTAGGCTCGGGTTTCGACCTTCTTCAGCGCCGGGACAAGCTTCCGGATGCTTACCATGAGTGTGGGCTCATGGTATTTTGCTTGGAGCCTTCTCTTCCTCTGCCTCAACATCTGGAGTATCTGGCCATGATATTGAGTCAACGGCCTTACCACGTTGGAAACCCCGCTTCTCGTCCGTCCAGCGAGGTTAAGCAACGTCGGTACTTGGATGGGTGACCACCTGGGGACGCCAGATTCTGTTACCACATCCTCCGAGCCTTCCTTTCGGTTGACTGTGGCAAGACTGAGGAGAGTCGCAGTACCTGTTCTCAGTCAAGCAGAGCTTTCAGCCCTACCTTGGAACGTTTCCTAGTTCTCCTTTCCTCATTGACCCGTCTATAGTCCGAACGGTCGCCTCAGGATAAGTTCCATGTGGGGCGATCCAAGTTCCGGTGGCTTCAGGCAATGTTTAACCGGACTCCCTGGCCCTATGGGACCAGCGGGAACTATTAGACCTGCAATGGGTGTTGACCTATGGAGCCTCTTGATGGTAGTGGATATTCTCGTCCTCTCCCCACATTCTTGATGCGGTTCTCGGACTCGTCAAAGGAAAGGGGGGGGGGGGGGGGCATGTTCCGGTCCAGGCCTATGGTCAAGACCTGAAGGATACCTCTCCATCATTCAGGCAGGCTTAGGGGCCTTAGTCTGGCCCCTCTTCAGATCCTACAGCTCCTGCCGAGTCGCCCCGTTGCGAGTCGACTTCATTCTAACCAGCAGGGGACGCATTGTCACACCTTCACATCTTGCAGTAGAGATACCGGGATGATTGAGATTCTCTCAATACCACCATCGGCTCTCTCATTCCAGGCAGGGGAATGTTTCTCTCAGACTATCCGAGCAGAGCCTCGTAGAGAGAGTGTACCTGGGGGTCTTTGACCTTGGGTAACCAGCAAGTGCTGGTCTGGGGGACCTGATCACGACAGCTTGAAACCTCAAGCTTCCGCTATTCTTACCCCCAGTCTCAGACCCCGAGACTCTGGCAAGATGCATTCCGGTGATGGTGGGACAACTTCGACGCCTGCGTCTTCCCTCCTTTTTGTCTGTGGACAATGGGTCTCAACAAGACCAGGTTGTCTGTCAACCTTTCAATGGGAGAGCTCCACTGGGACTATGCACAGAACGGTTTCTGGACCCTCTGCTTCCCCTGACGGAACTCCCGGGAGAGCTTCTCCCACGGCGCAGACTACTCAAGCAACCACACTGCGACATCTCTCCCGAACCGGGGCGTCGCTTCGGCTTCATGCCTGGAGACACTACGCTTCCTCCTCAAGAAGAGACAACCCGCTACAGTCGCGGTACGGAGGTCGCGTCATCTGCGATAGTCATCCACAGGGGTCTCCCAGGCAAAGTGAAGAGTCTAAGGTGGTTGGTGCCGTGGGAGATATACCTCTTCCCTTGAGGCCTCTTCTCCAGCAATAACGGTCTTATTGCCTTTCGGAGGGAGGAAACTCCTTTCAGCTCTCGGCAATGAAGCCTGTCGCTCAGCCTTTCCCTGACCTTCAGGCTTAAAGGAATAACTTTTTCCTGCCCGCTGGATCTATCATCGCTCATGCGAAGCTACGATCGTCCCTGCCCTAGTCGGAGGAAGACCTCCAACTTGGAGTATGGCTCGGACTTTTAGTCCTTTAAGAGATCTTCTCAAGACCCTTTTACGACAGGCCTCGGATTGTATTCCGCCTTGGGTCTTCTGCTCACTCTGGCCACGGCCAGTGTGTAAGCAATCTTCTTGGTCTCTTACTACTCCCCCCTTTCTAAGGAAGAGGGGAAGGCAACATTCAGGCTCGCTCCTGAGTTGTTGGCTAGACTCAGAATCTGAGGGTCCCGGCCCTTCGGTCCGATTCATTCAAGATTTCGAGTCTCCATTCTGTGTCTGATGTCCCAAGACCTTCTCTTTCTTGCCAGTAAAGGAATCGAGAGGTTAGCGCTGGGAACAGCTGCAGTTTGTCCTCAGTTGCAGCCGATTTGGGAGCACAAGGAGGACATGGGGGGAGAGTCACCAGTATACCTCTTCAGCCCGGACTCAAGGACATTCATCTCGACCTGTCTCCAGACCCTCCCCCGTCACGTCGCCCTACAGCACGATGTTGGATACATCGCAACGTCCTTCGCCTTCGAGTAATACTACTTTGTGACGCAGGTGCTACAAGCTGGAGTCTGGAAGCGTCTAATGACCTTCGCAGCCCGCTTCCTGCAGGGCGTGACCCACAGGAGTCTCGATACGTTTTCTGTCGCTCTGTGGTGGCTACACAACAGCTGGTCTAACCTCAGGCTCCTTTTTGGACAGGTAGCAGAAGGTTGAGGGCATTGTTATCAGGTTTTAGTCTGCATGAACGAAAGAAGTATGTCTGGCCCTTACTTCTTCATCATTCCCTCTACGGGGAAGCAGCATCCTGGTCTCTGCATAGCTGACCTCGAACCCCTGCAGGTAAACCATGCTTCCTTGTGTTCCGAGTATTGAGTCAATACTGTCGCGTCCCCCATACCCTGACGAGGTGGTATTGGGAACGTCCTAACCCAGAGTTCCTTCTGGAACTCCAGGTCAACTGCCTAGGACGGGTCACACTTCTTCCTTCACACACAAGCTTACGTAGGCCACATGGTTCCTTGCGGAGCAAGGAACTTGTGAGGTGCAGGGACTCCTTTTCTCGAGTGCGACTCACTCGGATTCTGAGTCCCCGGGTAAAGCCAAAGCCAGTATGGCTGGGGACTTTCCACCCTTCCTAAGGGGTAAGTCACCCTTTGTAAATAGCGTGGTTTGTATTCCGGTTACGGAACAAATGACAAATTTGAAGATAATTTGTATTTTTCCTAACCATACAAACCTTAGCTATTTACACATATTTGCCCGCCAGCCCTGTCCCCCAAGACAAGTCCTACCTCTAAGTGAAAGTGAGTATTCACCTGTGTGTGAGGGGGAGGAGGGGTAGCTAGCTACCACTCCCCTACCCCCCCCGCTAACTAGCGCGGGGGTAATACACCCTCGTTAAATTCTAATGGCTCGCCATTTCAGCTACGCTAAAAGGTAACCCTTTGTAAATAGCTAAGGTTTGTATGGTTAGGAAAAATACAAATTATCTTCGAATTTGTCATATTTACGTACGTAAAACAATCTCTCTCTCTCTCTCTCTCTCTCTCTCTCTCTCTCTCTCTCTCTCTCTCTCTCTCTCTCTCTCTCGTAAATTGCTTTCCTGCTTTGCTACGTACAGTATGTACTGTATGATTTTATTTAGATACGGTAAATAATACAGTATTTGTAATAACATATTTTCTAAAAGCTTTTACTGTAAATATCATTATTTATCACTTTCATCATGCGCGTTAAATGCCTTCTTTGTTTACTGAGCGTGGTTGTTTACTGAGCGTACTTTATGACGCCGTCGTTTCAGGCGGCGTCATAAAGAAAAACATTTCATTTGGAAGTCCTAAGAAAAATTAAGTAAAACATTGGTAATAACAAAATCAACATACTGTACTGAATAATCAATATAATTGATGCAAAAACTAACCTATACACAGATGTGTACAGTAAATGCGTTTGTTTCTTCATTATGATCAGAGATAAATGTAAACAAAACTTTGGTTGCTTTTTGGCGTGTTTAGGAAACGCATGATATAAAATCGCCTTTAATATTTGTGCCTGTTTTAGTTTAGGGTACTGTAGTACATGCATTAAGTGTTCTGTACATTGAAGGGTAGTTTGTTAACAGTACTACGTACAAGGGAAGGTTTTAAAAGTATGAATATACATGTTAAATAAATAGGTAAATATGGTGTCAATACTTCGCGGATTTTCACCTATCGCGGTCGGGTCTGGAACCTATCTACCGCGATAAACGAGGGTTCACTGTAGATCTTCTCGTCCTCCCTCCGGAGTTGACACTGTTTTCGGACGCGTCAAAAGAAGGGTGGGGGCTGCACATTCTGAACCAGAGGACCTCAGGCCTTTGGTCAGAATCAGAAAAGTACCTGCACATCAACCTGCTAGAGATGAAGGCTGTCTTTCTGGCTCTTCAACAGTTCCAACGGACCCTGGCGGGTCACTCCGTGGTGGTGATGAGCGACAACACCACGGTAGTGGCTTATATCAACAAGCAGGGAGGTACTTTTTCGCAGCAGCTATCCCATCTTGCAGTAGAGATTCTGAGGTGGACCGAAGTCCACTTGATAACATTATCAGCTCGCTTCATTCCTGGCAAGAGGAATGTGCTCGCCGACAGTCTGAGCAGGGCTTCGCAGATAGTGAGTACCGAGTGGTCTTTGGATCCTCAGATAGCCAACAAAGTCCTGACTTTGTGGGGTTCCCCGACCGTGGATCTGTTCGCGACAGCCTTGAACTTCAAGCTGCCCCTGTACTGCTGCCCAGTCCCGGACCCCAAGGCACTCTGGCAAGATGCTTTCCAACAACGGTGGGACAACATCGACGTGTACGCCTTCCCACCGTTTTTTCTGATGAGAAGGGTGCTTAACAGGACCAGACTATCGGTCAACTGTTCGATGACTCTGATAGCTCCGCTATGGCATCACGCGGAATGGTTCCCGGACCTTCTGCAGCTCCTGACGGAGCTCCCGAGAGAACTCCCTCCACGACACGAGCTACTCAGACAACCACACTGCAACATCTTTCACAAGGCCGTAGCCTCGCTTCGGCTTCACGCCTGGAGACTCTACAGCGTCTCCTCACGGAGAAGGGCTTTTCGCAACAGGTTGCGGAGAGAATGTCTCGGCACCTGTGAAAGTCCTCTTAGGGAGTCTACCAGGCAAAGTGGAGAGTCTTCTGTGGTTGGTGTCATGGGAGGGGTATCTCTCCACTCGATGCCACTATTCCAGCAATAGCGGAGTTCCTCGTGTATCTGCGGGAGGAAATGCGCCTTTCGGTCTCAGCGGTGAAAGGCTATCGCTCAGCCTTAAGCTTGGCTTTTAGGCTGAAAGGAGTGGACATTTCTTCCTCGCTGGAACTCTCTCTACTCATACGTAGTTATGAGCTTACCTGCCCTCAGTCAGAAGTGAGACCTCCTCCTTGGAACGGGGTTTGGGTTCTCAGGGCTCTTAAGAGACCTCCCTTCGAACCATTACGCCAGGCCTCTGATAGCCACCTGTCTTGGAAGACGGCTTTCCTGCTCGCCTTGACCTCGGCCAAGCTAGTTAGTGAACTTCATGGTCTCTCGTACGACATCGCCCATTCAAGGGGATGGAGGGAGGTAACGTTCAGGTTCGTCCCTGAGTTTGTTGCCAAGACTCAGAATCCTGGAGTGCCGGATCCTCGGTTCGACTCTTTCAGGATCACGAGTCTCCGTTCTGTAACAAGCGACCCAGACCAACTGCTACTATGTCCAGTGAGGAGTCTGAGGTATTACTTGATGAGAACAGCTGCAGTTCGTCCTCAAGTGCGAGCATTGTATGTTAGCACAGGCAGGACGAAGAGGAGGGTCACCAAGAATACCATCTCGGCTTGGATTCGAAGGGTTATCCATCACGCCTTGAATCCAGACCCTCCTCCGTCACGTCGCCCTAGGAAACACGATGTCAGGGGCATTGCTACGTCCCTGGCCTTCAAGAAAAACTTCTCTGTGACGCAGGTGCTTCAAGCTGGGGTCTGGAAGCGTCAGACGACCTTCACAGCCCATTACCTGCAGGATGTGACCCACAAGAGCCTCGATACCTTTTCTATCGGCCCTGTGGTGGCTGCACAACAGCTGGTCTAACCTCAGGCTCCTTTATGGACAAGTGGCAGTAGGTTGAGGGCGTTGTTACCCGGTTTTAGTCTGCGTGAATGAAAGAGTATGTCTGACCCTTACTTCTTTCTTCATCCTCCCCTCTCTTGGGGAAGCAGCATCCTGGTCTGTGCATAGCTGACCTCAACCTCTGCAGGTAACCCATGCTTCCTTGTGCTCCTAGTATTAAGTATAATACTGTCGCGTCCCCCATACCCTGACGAGGTGGTATTGGGAACGTCCTATCCTGGATTCCTATCTAAAGGTCTCAAGGTCAACTTCATAGGTCGAGTCACTCTCTTTCCTCCACACACAACTTATGTAGGCCACACGTTCCTCGCGAAGCAAGGAACTTGTGAGGTGCAGGGGCTCCTTTTCTCAAGTGCTACTCACTGGGAGGTGGAGCCACCGGGTAAAAGCCAAAGTCAGTAAGGCTGGGGACTTTCCGCCCTTCCTAAGGGGTAAGTCACCCAATGTAAATAGCTTGGTTTGTATTTCGGTTACGGAACAAATGACAAATTCGGAGATAATTTGTATTTTTCCTAACCATACAAACCTTAGCTATTTACACATATTTGCCCGCCAGCCCTGTCCCCCAAGTCAAGTCCTACCTCTAAGTGAAGTGAAGCGAAGCAAATCACTGGTGTGTGGGGGGGGAGGGGTAGCAAGCTACCCCTTCCCCTACCCCCGCTAACTAGCGCGGGGGTAGTTAACCCTCGTTAAAAACTATTGGCTCGTCATTTCAGCTACACCGAAAGTAAACCCAATGTAAATAGCTAAGGTTTGTATGGTTAGGAAAAATACAAATTATCTCCGAATTTGTCATATTTTCTGTATAATGCAAATTACCGGTAATACTTTATCTAGTTTAACACATAGAAAATGCTTAAACTAGTCTTATAGAATAGTCGTTAAAAAAGAATGAATTAATGTTGACAGACCTTTTTTTCCTTCCATCCACAGAGGTTCTCCTGAAAGTTTTCACCAAGAAGAAAAGGATTTAGTCAAGAACTGGATCGAAGAATTTCATAGAAGAAAGAAAACTGTTCATCAGTTTAAGAAGAAGCTCGCATGATGACAGCGTTTGGTAATTTTGTATCTCAAACTTGAAGCAGCTGACATTTCTCAATTTGCTATCTACTTCTATAAGTCGGATTTCTTTGCTTTCCATTGCTTCCACTTATAGTACATTATAGGCCTTTTCTTTGACTCATTCATTGCTCATGACTTCAGACCATTCTTCTCCAGCTGGTCAATTCATTGCTAATGACTTCAGACCATTCTTCTCCAGCTGGTCAGTCACTTTTTCCTGTTGTCTGACATCCAACTTGTTACAGTACAGCCTTTTAATTTTCAGTTCAACTTTATTTCATCTTCTTTGTTATGACACATTTCTAATGGCTGAACTTATCAAGCGGGTTTAATTTTTTGCTCTGTTAAAGGATTAATTTTTAAAAAATCCAATCCCAAGGTATATGCAAGTATTGCACATAGGATCTTTCAGTCATTTCATCTTTAAAAACCTTTCATGTTTTACTGGTACTTGAGATTTTGCAATATTAATTTCACTCTGAAGGTAGCATTTATTTTCAGAATTAATTCACTGTAGGTATAGATTAGTTTTTTTTTTTTTTTTTTTTTCAGAATTCACTAGAGGTAAAGTAGTTTTATTTCAGAATTAATCTTCCATTGATACATAAGTTTACCTTTAAAAACACTTAATAGGTTTAATATGTATTTAGAACTTTAATTAGTTTTGCATTTTTTAATTTCAGTTATGATGTTAGTCCTTTCAGATAAATTAAATGAGCTTTTACATATTACAATACTCACCTCAATGGCTTAAATGCATGAAATACTGTATATACTCACATACTTTATGATCCCACACCTCTTTTCCAATAGAATTTATTGTATATCCTCTACCGTGCTAGTTATGTTTTCAATAGATTATGCAAGTCTTGGCTTACCAAACTTTTGCCATATAAAACTTCATGAAATCAGAAATATGTACAGCGAGAGTAATTCATTTTATAAAATCAGTAACTAGCAGTAAAGGAATATTCATATTTTATATGGGTTCCTCCCTATACAGTATAGTTCTCCCTCCCCTTCGTCATGAAAATACGTAACAGTGAACAAACAATGGCCGCCATGAAAGGCCAGACGGGAATAATAAAACAGACTATACTGGATATAAAACAAAAGCCCGGTACAATAAAATACTGTCAAAACAAACTATGGTACTTAACATTGGAATGTGTGAAGATGGAGCTTCGGACATGACAAAATAAATCCACGATTGATAAAAAAGACCGAGAGCACAACAAAACAATTCAACACTTTGTATTCCAAAAAGAAGGATGTTGTTCAGATGGCGCTCGCGTCGTGGCGTGGGTGGTGCGGCGATGGGGGTGTGTCTAGGGCCTCTGTATCGGCCCATCCCTTTGACGAAGGAATTAACTAAATGGAAGACAACCTGTGAATAGTGGATTTCACGCGCCTTTGCTTTATACACGACACCCAAAGGGTGCTCGCGCGAGGGTTGTAACCTCAGCATTCCATGCTTTTATCTTTCTCTGGTATAATTGGAAGGTTTTATCAGAAAAGATATACAAGAAGGACTTTTCACCGGGCGCCACAGGTCTCTCCCCAGAAATAGATTTTTCCTTCGTCAAAATCCCTTATTTGTACATAGGGAGACATCAGAGAAAAAATTGTCCCAAGAATTTGGAAAGAAAACATTGTTAGTAACCCTAACCTAACTTATAATCTTTGTGGTGTATACTATTAGCTTATGTTATTGCTTGAATAGTTTAATGAAAGTCTTATTCACTTGAGTACAGTATAACATAGCCTTTTGTGCAGTATATTAAATATGTTACATTTCAGTTTGGTCACTTAGCCTGCCACATACAATATTGGCTCTAAAAATTAAGTGAAAAGATAAGTGTCAAATTTTACGTGATACACAAGTACGTACAAATAGAAAAAATATCACCATTTTCCCCACCGTTATCCTTACATGAAGGGGTTCGTTGCCTCAAGTACATCTACAGATCATTCTTCACCTTATCTCACTAGCTAAATCTCGGCAGCTCCATCTTGATTTTCCCCTCCCCCACGGTAGATTTAATTTGTATTCCACACTTTTTCGCAAATTTTAATCCTGTCATTTTGGTTCATCCTTTTAAAAGTCACATCTTAATCACATCAGCTGCTTCAAGGGTAAACTTCACTTAATAGGCCTTTGTACCTTATCCTTACACGTGTCTCTTGTCCTGTAGTGTTGCTTGTTGCAGTTTTCTATAAAACTAAAAATTTTGATCTGACATGGTCACTAGTCGGTTGGACAATAATCTCAATTAGGACTAGTAAATACCCAATATATATCACATTTGTTGATATCTTCAAGGAGGAATAGTTTATGCATAATAGATTTTGTTGTTTACTCTTTAAAGGTTATTCCTACACAAATACAAACTCTCATCCTTTAATAGGCTAGGCTGGTGAAGGGTGTTACTGGCCGGGAAGCCTCGTCCCTCTAGCCAGCACACTGAGAAGCCACTTTGTTTTCAGTGACCAGAGAGTACAGACGCGCTTCTGTCGATATCAATTGGCCATTTTAATTTTTTTTTTCTTGCTAAATGTTGTCAGTTCACTGTGTACAAGGGTTATGTAGTTTCCCCAATAACTAGCTGACTTGACAGTTTTCTTTGTAAGCTGCGGATATACCCTTGTGATTGTGTACTGTACTAGCAATGATGAGGTCATCTTAACTGAGGAAGTTGACTTTCCCACGACATTGTTGCTTGCTGTCAATAGAAGGAGAACTGAAGTTACTCCTTTACATCTTGCTCACCTTTGTTTCTTCCCCCGGAAGATGAAGAACAGGGATACCCTTTTAGCACATGTCACCACATGAGTTGTCAAACTTGATCATTTGTGCACTCATTAGCAAGCTCCCTCACCTGTTAGCATACCCATTCATTAGTGTGCTATTACAGGTTAAAGGAAGGATAGGAGATCTTGATTGTGCTCTTGTCAGTTCTCATACCTTAGATTGTTCTCATGTGTTGAAGCGCCTTCATGTGCATGCTTGCGCATACCAATGAGATCTCGTCTGTGTACGCACTCTCACTGGTTCATGCCCTCATAATTGCTTTACAATGAGCGCATTGTAGACAGCTCTTCTATAGGAGCGCACCCTCAACATTTTGTGTTCTCTCACTTTTACACTCACCCTCTTCTGAGGGCGCACCATCTCCAAGGAAGGCCAAAAACTTGATAGTTCTACTTGCACTAATGAGGTATGCGAGGAAAGAGAATACATATTGGGCCTAGGAAATATGTAGTGGTTTGTGGTATAGTTGCTCACATACTGACTTCTTGTGCTCTATTCTCATAAGAACAGGCGTTCTCACTGCCACTAAGAAAAAGGAGCCTTCCTTATTCTCTCCTGTTTTGAAAACGAGAGCGAAAAGATGCATACAGTGAGCCATTCCTTCAGGAAAAGACTTGTGTACATGCGGTTTTGCAACTGTGGTCAGACTTTTACTAAATCCTACTACTTCACCCAATGAAGGAGATTTCGTCTAAACAATTCCGACCAATATAGCTGTGTCCCTCCATTAATTTTTTAGTATGTGAAAATGGTACATACTAAGAGAAGTGATACATACCAAAATTATACTCAGGGCTTAGCTGTTCGTCATATTGTACAAGTGCTCACACACCTGTTTCTAGCACTTGGCCTTGTAAGAGATCGAGGTCTCATATTCTCGAACTGGGGAAAAGCCCCTCACCAACCCAAGCAGTTGGGTACCTAGTATGTTCTCGCCTCTTACTCGAGGCTTGAGGTTACACACCGGAAATGCCTGCTTCCCCGAGAATATCTTTCGGTATGAGTTGTAGGTGTTCATCGCACTTGCTCAATATAACGCAATGAGACACTTCACATATGTTCTTCCATTACTTTTGGGTCAAAAACATCCGGCATGTGTTTTGTCTTTTCTCTTTTAATACAGCGTGCAGTGGAAGGTGAACCTAGGACCATCTCATCACTTGTATAGGCTAAGAGATCTCACCCTTACAAGCGCTATAGTTTTTTTTTTTTTTTTTCTTTTTTTTTTTTTTTTTTTTTTTTTTTTTTTTTTTTTTTTTTTAGGGGAATGTTCTGATTGTGTTTGCCCCCCTGAAAAACAGGTTGCTTAACGTTTGTTAACGCTGATCCCATGGGATCAACTGCACCGCAATTGGGAAACTTATTGTTGGGTTCTACAATTGGAAACCTTACAATTATTGTTTATTGATGTCAGGAACCTTACAATAGTTTACAGCATGAGTGCTGCTCATAGGGACATTGGCAGCCGCCCTCGTTCTTCTGCCTCGTGAAGTTCCCTAGATGCTTTTGTGACACCATTAAGCAAGAGTTTCCAGCTCACTGATACTAATCCACCAGTGTAGGAAGTTCTAACTTGAGTAAGGGTATTCCTTACACTATAGCAATTGATAGGATCCTAGTTCCTAGGCATTTTGCAAACACCCATCCCAATTTATCTAATTAGAAGAGCCACTCTGATGGTAGGGGCCCTGATGGAGATTGAAGTGCAAAAACATGACATCTGGACACCCAAGTCTACTGCCATGCAAGCTCCTTTCATGGTCAGCCTCCGAGCTACATCGTGGTTCAGTCGCTGAAGTCATTTGACATACTACTACCCAGGGTTTGTCAAACCCAAATACAAGGAGTATTAAGACTTATCCAAACAAACGTGAAGAATAAAGCCTTCTTGACGCATCTTATAGCTGCCTCATGGGCCATTTGAAACCCGTAATAACTGAATACATTTGCATCCTGTCTTGTCGGACAAGGAATTTATGAGAGCTTACACCCCCTTATGATTGCTGCAGACCAGTTCCCACTGAGGGAGCAAATATTAGGGGATTAATGGTGATAAAAAGTACAAACAGGTCTCTTCTTCTACCGATCAGTTACTGCTAAGGGCTCAGGCCTTTTAAGAATCACTATTTTGAAACCCTGTCATACCTTCAGCAGTTGCTGAGGAAGACTCAAGTGACCTACAGGTCCAATCTGCTCTGCCAGGGTCTGGCCGCGATCCATTAGTTCACCCGCAACCTGGCTGTCCTGGTACAGGAATAGGGAAGAGAAGACGAGAAGGATCTTGAAATTCAGTGACTTCATGAAGCTCCTTCAAGCATGTTTGCTCCTCTCAGGAGGGAGGAGGGACACATGGACAACATCCCAAATCTGCTTGCTGATTTTTCGTGGGATCTACCAGAACTCTCCCCCTACTGGTAGGAACGGAGACAACAGGATGGGTGCCAAGAAGTTTTACGAATTCCTACAGTCTAGTCTTACGAATAGAAAAGACTGATCTTAGATCGCCGTGCATTTATTTTCCCCAGACACCCTTCAGGAGGGTCATAGCTAGCAGCATATGGTTTGTCATAAGTACGACTAATTCCTCTCTATAGATCCATTCTTTTTGTCCTACAGATTTTCTCGGTTTCTTGTTTTGGAAAAAGTAGCTGCCAATTCAAAGCCTGAAGTTTGGACTAGCTACCACTCCCTAGGTATTCACACTAAGTCTATTTTGAGCATTTTCAATTAGCACTTATCTACCGATGGGGTCTTGAGAATTGCCCCTTTCTACCCTCCTACAGGGACATTGTTTCAGCATGAGCAGAATTCCTTCTTGTGTCAGTCTGTGGATTAAGATATACCCTCTACTGTATCAGAAAAATTTCTTTAGCACTCCCATACAGAGAGTGGAATATCTGAAAATATCGTAACATGACAGCTAATGGGCTCCCCATAAAACAATCATTGCAACACTGGTTCATACACTGCCCTCTGGATTGACAAAGACAATGCCTTCTGAGACTTTCTTTGTCAACAAAAAGGCTGGAACCGCAAGGCCACTTCCCAAGCAATCGCTTCTATAGTTCCTGAAGTTTTACCGGTTAACAATCAGCTCTTTTTTCACCTTCAGATTGAGTAACACAGGAAATGTTGGACGATCTACCGTATTGATTGCTTGAAAAACTCAGCCTTGAGTACTCATTTCCACAGACATAACAGAGGAAGGACAAGGTGCACATCCAAGGTTCCTCCTGCCTACAGAATGTGAGCATTGGAAGGAACGCATCTGAATTTCCCGGGAATGCATCCACTTTGAAGTCTTTCAAAAGAATTTTATTTTGATGAAAAAATTCAATAGTGTAGGTCAACAACGCTTCCATTCGTGTCCAAAGTTACAAAGGGTCCATTCATAAACCCTTATCAAGTAGGTGTATTCTTGTAAGTAGAAGATACTATGCAGCTGTGTAAGTTCTTTCAAACAAGCACTGTTCAACCAAACACACTAGATTGCCAGAGTCCCATTGTAGGAGATTAGGTTATCCTTACATCATTATTTGGTGGTTAGGCTTCATATTCTACTATTGTTTGACCTTTCCGCCTTACAGTAGGACAGGAATTTTCTGGTATTCTCCCAGTCCCAGACTCGGCAAAGTTCGATTACACCTTCCAACATCTCCAAGGAATCCTATACGTTAAGGCTTTTCCACCCGCTTTTTTTTTCGTTTCTCCAATTCCACAACACTCGATTGAAGACACAGAGATTCAGAGGTACCCTGATTTCTCCCGGGGAGCCACACACTAAATGGTACCCAAATTAACTGTTTGTCCCTCTTCCTTCATCAGGGAAGCTGAGCTGCTACCAAGAAGGTATCCCATTCCCAGTAATGATTTTTTTACCTACAATTAAGAATTTTATTTATAATAATTGGCAACAGCATTGGGATAGTTTACTTGAAAATAAGATGAGAGAAATAAGTAATGTTATATTCACTTGGATGCCCCCAAAATGGGAGACTACTCTAAGTCGTCTCCTCACTGGTCACACTCGGATTACACATAACTTTTTGCTGGCTGGCCAACATCAACCATATTGCGACGACTGTTAGGTACCATTGATAGTGAGGCATTTGTTAACCAAATACCCCACTTATAGTAGTGAGAGAAATAGATCTCTCTTTGAGGCTCGAGGTGAGGATGGTAGGTTCATCCGTGCCAAGATTCTTGGACATGATGTGTCTTACCATTCTAGTGGTATTTTTAGCTTTTATTTCAGAAGCAGGTCTTCTGAAAGATATTTAACTTTTAAAATGACGTCTTTGCTTTTATGGTTTTAATTGAATATTCTTTTTTTATTTACAATAAACGATATCGGCGTCAATAATCTCAGATGTCAGGATGCCAGAAAACCTCAAATCAGTCAATCAATTGAAGAAGGTGAGGAGGCAGTCTTACCTCTTTGAGAGCTCAAACTGCTTGGAGAATTTTCAAGAGTCCTCAGGTTTCTGAAATGCACCCACTCGAGCTGATATTAACCCTGGTGAAGCGAGTAGGAAAACGCCTTATCTCTTATGTCACTAGTCATTCTGAAGGATAGAAGATGATCCACATCACCTTGGTTCAGTAGTTTGTGGCCATAATCTTGAATCCAACTGGCTATGACTTCAATCCTTCATCATCATCTCCCTACAAAAGTGACTATCAAGAACAAGAATGACTGGCCTTACTTTTTCTGGGAGTGGTGGGGTGGGGGGGGACACTATAGCTCTTCTTGCAGTAGGGAAGGAATGAGAAGTCCTGAAACTCTGGTTCATTCTGGCTTCATGAAACAATTAAACACATTGCCACGAGGGGAGGAGAGGGCTACCCCGGACATGATCACTCTAAGCCAGAATATTGGATCAAACCCAGCCTTCAGAAAACAGCTATTAGAGGCTTCAGTGCTAAATGCTGTAGTCTGGAAGTGTCGGGCAGCCATTACATTCCACTATATATGCGAGTATACTATTATTATTATTATTATTACTTGCTAAGCTACAACCCTAGTTGGAAAAGCAGGATGCTATAAGCCCAGGTGCCCCAACATGGAAAATAGCTCAGTGAGGAAGGGAAACTGGGAAAAATAAGATATTTTAAGAACAATAACGTTAACCTAAATCTTTCATTTATAAACTACAAAAACTTCAACAAATCAAGAAGAAGAGAAATTAGATGGACTAGAGTGCCAGAGTGTACCCTCAAGCAAGAGAACTCTAACCCAAGATAGTGGAAGACCATGGTACAGAGGTTATGGCACTACCTAAGACTAGAGAACAATGGTTTGATTTTGGAGTGTCCCTCTCCTAGAAGAGCTGCTTACCATAGCTAAAGAGTCTCTTCTACCCTTACCAACAGGAAAGTAGCCACTGAACAATTACAGTGCAGTAGTTAACCCTTTGGATGAAGAAGAATTGTTTGGTAATCTGTGTTGTCAGGTGAATGAGGACAGAGGAAAATCTATAAGAAATATACCGTACTATTCAGTGTATGTGTAGGCAAAGGAAAAGAACCGTAACTAGAGAGAAGGATCCAATGTAGTAATGTCTGACCAGTCAAAACTCCATAACTCTCTAGCGGTAGTATCTCGACAGACAGCTGGTTCCCTGGCCAACCTACTACCTAGTAGTTTATAGACATATTTTCATTGGGAATTATGGTTGCTGTTCAGCAGGTCGTTTATTTAGCTCCTTGTGTGACAGTAAGCATCTCGTCTAAGGTAACAATCACAACGGTAGTCTAGGATAACAGGTGAGATGTCTGGTCCTTTTCCTCTTTACTTTCCTCTCCCTTGTGGTGCAGCAATTGTGCCATCTTTTGTTGGATCGGACATTGATGTTGGTAAGCTTTCATACCAAGTAACTTTTCTATGCAAATAAAGGTATAGAAGTATCACCCATTTCCTCCTTAGGAGAAGGATAGCATTTACGGATAGTACACATTACGCCTAATTGCTATTACCTTGTGACATCGTATCCTTACGGTGATGTAGGTTCTAACCAATAAGAAACTATTCTCAATTGTTGGGCGGTGGTAGGAAGCAACACTGCCACACCTCGATCAGGTCCGAGCTTATTTACGTGTCAGGATTTTAAACAACTCAATATTGTTATAGAGGCTGTCTCCCTCCTAAGGATGGTTCTCCTTTTGAAGGACATGAGATTGTATTCGTGTAGAAACAAATAAATTTAAAAAGTTATTTGTATTTTTCGTTAGTATACAAACTTGAGAACATGGAAGTTTCCCTTCCTGCCACAACCACCCTGCAATTCTTAGTTCATGGTCAGAGTGACTTCTCATCCCCTGCCGGTGACTACCGCCACCTCATTGAAAGTTTTAAAAGTCGCCTCCAGTCTAGCCGAAAAGATTTGCCAATTAAAGGACTCAGACTTGTATAGTTAGGAAAATACAAATTAGTTTTAAAATTTTATTTTTATGAGGACCATAGGTTATCATTTAGGATTTGCAAGTTCATATGGTGGTTAAGTATGCTACTGAATTTAAATTTTGAAATTTTTTGTTTTTGTATAAATAATAGTGGAATTTTCATGTACAAGGGCTTGTTGAATTTGAAAGTACAGTTTAATGTTATTATGGAAGTATGAATGATTATTATTACAGTAATGTGTTAGTACAAGCGAGTGTTCCAAATATGTCGGTAAAAATGAGTTTAAACTGACTTTTTTCGGGGAACTAATTATGATTTTGCAATCTTTAAATAGATCTGTTCACTTGTTATAAGTCAAGATTTAGCCCAAAAGTCTTTAAAGACTGCCTTGAATTCATATTTTCAAAGATAATTTTCAAGTTGATGGAACTATTTTCAAATCATTTCATATTGGTATTAAAGGTTTTAGTATTGAATATGCAATAATGAAATTGTACTTCTGTCTAGGTGTTTTATTAGGGTAAAGGCACTTGACTCCTTCAGGGGTGGGTTTCTAGTCAATTTTTCATTCCATTCATTTTTTTATATGATTTGTAAATCTGAACAGCATTGGGAAAATTGTGTTATAGATAGTGTATAGGACAGAGCTTGATATCATTTCTTGGTAGGCAAATTTTCTAAATTAGGTAAAGAAAAATTATTTTGTTAACTTTTTATTAATTTCAAAGTGTTGAATGTAAGCCAAATAAATGATAGCTTATGGTTCTCATTTTACTCAACTAAATGTAAAGCATTGTTTTTAAAGAACTATCCTTTTAATTATTTTTTTTTTTTTGTACCATCAGCTCCTAAAGGGTTGGGTTCTTGTTTTATATTCTTTTTGCTCATCAAAAATATAACAATTGGCAACTCTCAAAATACTTTTAAACCTCATCGATATTTCTTTTTTTAACTAAGGAAACATTCCAGGATATTTTGTTCTCCAGTCCCATAATTGATTTAGTCATTTACTCATTTTTTATATCTAAAATCAATCTGATGCTAAATTGATTCTTAAATCTGATAGATTATGGGAGCTAGCTTTCTAGCCATTTGAAAAATATTCATCTAATCCATGGGAGATTCTTGTCTAACGAATAGTTCTGCTTTTAATTGAAATTTTTCAACATTCAGAAATAATTTGCAATATGGTTAGACAACACATTTTTTAGTTGATCAGTATTCTTGGTAGGTAATACTTTTTGTTGGATGAGATCACACTTTTTGTTGTAACTTTAAAAAAGACAGTTTATCAGTTGCCAATTAATGCATTGTTTCATGTTAATTATATGGGCTCTTTAAATTTGAGGCTGATTGTACATTATCCTGATTTTTCATGAATTTTAGTGCCGTCTTTAAAAACAATGCTCTTTATATATATTGTAATTGTTTTCCTTTTCAATTAGACTTTGTAAATATAAGCAGGACACTCATTTAAAACTTACTAGAAACTTGTATGGTTATTGGAGAAATATGTCACTTTCATTTGTTTGTAGTTTGTCTCCTAACTAGGTAAAATTATTAATTGATCAGCCACTTGTCATACTGTGCAAAGAGACTTCAATGTTTCCCTTGATTTTCACTTTTCAAATCTACATCTGTTTCCCGCATCTCTTCAAGACATCATATTCTATATTCCATTCCTCATATATAAAATAGTTAAATTATTGTAGAGCTCCATCATAAAAGGGACAGATTAGTGTGGTATTAACATTCCAAATTTTTTTTTAAAGTCAGTTACATCGCCATAGCTGCCCATTTCTTGAAAGAAGTGTAGGCTTCAAAAAGTTCTAGTGAAGGTCATTTCTATAAAGGGTCAGATTAGTCACAGTTCTTTGATACCTGCCTATGTATACATATGTTTGTCATTTCCTTATTTTTTATTCAATCAGAGTACATTCAATTTTGCCAATATAGTATTTTTCATTGCACGCCATTTATTTAAGTGTGTAGTCTCTTTATGAATATTCTTAAAGAATTCTCCTTTGTGATAAATGACTGCAGGCACTTCACCTGTGATGGGACAACTACCATTTGTTCTTATACAAATACGAACCATTCGTTCTTTACTTATATGTAGTACAATAATAGCAAAGGCTGGAATACAGCAGTTAAACCTTTTAACAAGGTGTAAACAACTAGCAGGGTAGTTACCCTGTCGGCTGCTAGTTGGCTGTCGCCACCCTTGCAGGTCACTCTAACCTTGGTTGAATTTCAGCTGTCACAGAGATAACTGGTTCCTCTGGCTGCGAATTTGGCAGTTTATGTTTTATATTACTGTAATTTTTTTTTTTTTTTTTTTTTTTTTTTTTTTTTTTTTTTTTTTCTTTTGCTCCAGCTGTATACTTGCTATTTGCTTGTGATGATGCAGACATATCCAGGGATCGTGCTTGAGACCTGCATGACATAAATGAGCAACATCGAGGTAGAGTCTCAGAGGTTTTGCCTGGCGTGGCATGGCACGTGTCCTCTGAAGTTACTGCTTGTGAGGAATGCAGGGAGTGGCCATCCTCCCAGTGGGTGTTGTTCAGCAGAAGAAAGAATGCTAAGGAGGATTCTTTGCCTTCAGTGTCTTCCTCAAAGTCTAGGAAGTTCAGACCTGATTCTTCTGTGCCCCGGAACTCTCCCTGCTGTCTTACTTTGGATGACGGTTGGGTAAGAACAATGTCATCTGACTTCGGTCAACCTCAGGGTCAAGGGAGCTTTGTCACTTCCCCTAACGAAGTGGTGTTGCCTCCCCCTCAGTTTCACTAATCCTCCCTCTTCTTTTGAGGGTGGATGCCCTTCGACTGCTTTGGCCATCGTTTGATATTCCAGGCTCACCATTAGAGGAGAAATTTCATAATTTTTTGGAATAGAAACATTGTCAGAATGTGCTTGATGGTATTTTCTTCCATATAGGCTGCACTTGCTCTTACCAGCTCCAGCTGGTCTTCACTTGCAGTAGTCACCTTCTCATTGGTGTGCCCTTGCTCTCCCATATCACCACTCTTCAGGAGACCATTGTAGCTCTTCTCTGCCTTCTCGTAAGGCCGTCGGGGTGTGATATCTCCTAGGAAGCAGATTCGAGATCAGTGTCTAGTAAACTATCTCCTACAAGACCTTCTGCTTGCTCACCCATGAGACACTCAACGGTCACTCCTTCATCTGCTCACCTTTCTACTTCCGGAACTTCGCTCACGAGGTCTTCGGAGTTGTTAGATATTGCCTCCCCTTGCATATTGCTCAAGGCAAACTCCCTCTCAAAACTAGTCACGAGGACGAAGTTGGGCCTTAACTTTGCAGACATTTCATCCGGTGTCCAGGAAATTTTTGTGTGTGATATTAGACAGACAAGTGTATCAATTCAAGGTTTTCTTCTTCGGCCTGTCAGTGGCCTCTCATGTCTTTACAAGGGTCTCCAAACTAGTATCATCTTAGGCCCACACCAACAGGATTTGTCTGCTACGGTAATTGGACAACTTGCTGATCCTCACAGACTCAGTAGAAATTATTCAGGATCACCGAGACAGGCTTCTCAAGTTTTTTCAGGATCTGGGGATTGTGATAAATCTGGAGAAGTCTGTCTTATCCCCAACCCAGGTACTAGTTTACCAAGAAATGGAGATGGATTCGTTCCTCGGGAAAGTCTTTCCTTTGGAAGGCAGAATTTTTCTGCCTACTTTGTTCGCACTTCCTTCTCTTCCAGCTCAGCAATGGTGGAGCACCTGGTTCCTCAGGTAAACTCTACAAGGAACCTGCAATGGGACTTGAAGACACCTTGGTCTCAACATCAGGACAATCCCAAGAGGTTGGTCCAGGTAGGACCCCACTCCGGGAAATACCTTTTCTGGTGGTTCGATCAATCAAACCTCAAGCAGTGGTCTCCATTGGCAGTATCCCCCCAGAATTCAGACACACAGATGCTTCCACTAAAAGTTGTGGGCCACACCTCAACCATTGGCTAGTGTCAGGAGAATGGTCAGAACAAGATCATCTCCAGCACATCAGTTTTCTGGTGATGAAAGCAGCAAAGTTGGCTTCGCAGCATTGTCAACATTTGTTTCTGTGAAACTCGGTGTTGATGATGAGCAACAACATCACTGTGGTGTCCTACATCTGCAAGAAAGGAGTCGGCTTCACATCAGCTGTTGGTACGTGGCTGAGTGGTAATAGTGGCTTAAGGCATAAAAATATGGGAAACGAGGATAATGACAGATGTTACTCTGTATCTTTTCAAACAGTTTGTGTATTTAACAAAAAGTAATTCACAAGATTATTGAGCACATAACTAATCAGTTAGGGTAGTATTGAATTTCATTGAAATGCATCTTTTTGTGTGGAGGTTATCCAGCATTTCATCTCTGAGAGGAACTTCTTTTAGGAAACCGCTCAGCAGATGTCTGGATTCCGAAAATCCTCAGTATCAGTCTACCAGTCCAAGTGGTCTGTCTTCTGTGGTTGGTGCCGTGGGAGGAGTATCCATCCACTCAAAACCACTTTACCTTTGATTGCGGATTTCCTGTTTTACCCCCGTAAATCTAAATACACACATGAGCAGAGCACTGTAGCATAACATTGTTACAAGTATACGCATATCAAGGTGACAAAATGTTGAGGACGCAACTGTAGTGCGTTAGGAATGTAAGTTCATTGCATCCCACTGCGATCACCGAGCAATCTGTCCATGTTCTTTACCAACCATGGTATATGCATTACTATACAAAGATAAAGAAAAATAAAAAATGGCGGGAGTCAAGGATATATAGTGGAAAGGTCGAATACAGTGGTCGAGAATTTTCCTTTTACATTCCTCCATTGGTTTCTGTTTTCTGAACTATCTCTATCCATGCATTATTGCGAGTAAAATCTGGTGTCCATTTCTAAGACAATTTTAATGGTAGCCGCACACATCTGTTACTCCCACTGCCGTTCCTTTCCTTCTCCGCTCCCAATAACAAAACCCCAAAACAAAATGAACTGCTGAAAGTGCAACGAGTCTTTTGAACACATATTGAAGTGAGTTAAAAGACTTCCTCTTCTTTTAAAGTAAATGATAAGGAAAAATTGATGCTTTCAAAATCACAAAACAGCAAAACAATGAATGGATTAAAAACACTTGAAACATACAACTTTATATAGTGACTAATAAAAAAAACTATGCATTCTTTACATAAATTCCCAAAACAAAACCATTAAACCAGTTAAACTGCTAGAATTTCAAAGATCCACTTTCCAGGGCTCTAGTTATTTTCATACAGTTTACTCCCTTTTTTGTCATCACATCAGTCAATTGTGCTTTTTGAATCTACCCAAAAAATTCTTTAACTCTCCATTCTGAACTATTCCTTTTGAGAATAGCCATATCAATTCTTAATCTCTTTTCAGAAACATTTTTTACTTAGTACACATTGTCATAAAGTGAACGGTTATCTACATAAAGCGCAACTGACAATTTCCTTTCATCATTATACAATATTTAAGATTGCATATTCCCAAGATAGTAGGCCATGTCCACTGCCTCAACACCAGCTAGTGTTTCTGCAACAATGGTGCTTATCACAACTCCTAATTTTCTTTGCCTCTCAGTGCAAAGGACAACTATTTCTATTTTCACCCACAAGAAAAATCACGAAGACCCCTGCACTACTATAACCGTGAGGGAGATTAACTTGGGAAGCATCACTATACACAACCAACTTACACTTTGAAAGGTCTTCACCTAATTCTGGGAAGTACATTGAACTCTCTAAAAGGGCAGGCTTTCCTTAGACATTTGTTTGCCTCAATCAGATCTCCCTATTTGGAATTATTTGTAGCTAAGTTCTAATACATCATATGACAAATCAGGCCTTGAATTATTACATAATCATCTCAGTTGGCCCACCACACTCCTAAAATTTTCCTTTCCTTTTTCCTTACACTCCATATTCTTGTTTAATCCTCTCACAGCATTTACATTGATGGATTCTAAAGACACAGTATTCATTTTGATGAAGTATAAAACCCTGTTCACATTGTACAATACATACATACATATACCAAAGGCACTTCCCCCAATTTTGGGGGGTAGCCGACATCAACAAATGAAAAAAAAAAAAAAGTAATAAACTCCTACGAGGCATCAACATTGTACAATATCCAGTCCAATGTATCTGAATGAGGTATTATTTGCTCCCTAACCTATAACTGATCTTCGGATTTTGCAATGACTACATTTTCATATCGCTTTGTTCCTCCCCACAGGAAATCACCTAACTGTATTAAAAACATTCCTAATAATCCTCTTTCATCATACCAATAGAATGCTGCATGGTCAGTTTTCACTTGCTTACATCCCATCTTCAGCAGGAAAGTCTTTACTGCGTGGTACCACAACCGAGCTCCATCATTAAGGCCATAGACACATTACTCCAACTTCCATAGTGCATTCTTATCACACCCTGCTTCAACGCTCCAATCTTTCACTATGTAGAAATGCAGCCTTAATGTCGATTGAATTTGCTGCCCACTTTTTTTTAAGACAAAATTCCAAGAAAAGACTTCTACACTTCTTTGCTGACACGGAGAATTTGACTGAATTTCTTCTTTTTCCTCAAAACCTTTGGCAACTAGCCATGCTTTAGTTTTCTTTTTTCCTTCACTGTTTTTCTTTTCTGTTACCACCCACCTAACTGACAGTGCTTTCTGACCAGTGTTAGGAATTGTCTCATATACCCCAAAACTCTTCCAACTTTTCAGTTCTTCTTGTTTTGCTTTTTCAAGTTCATGACTTAATGAATTTTCACAAGCAATTAGTACTTCGTTGGCTTCACGTGCATCATCCTCTTCCATTACTGGTACCTTCTTTTCTACATACTTTTTCCAGTCGAGGGCAGATATATGTTCATCCTTGCGTTCAATATTCCTCCAGCTGCTATATTTTCCCTTAGATTTCCAGCTCAACTATGTATAGTTACTGTCTTCAATTCATCTGACACTCTTGGAAGGAATCTTATTCTCTGTCCAAGTTTTGTAACACTTGTGACTCTTACTTTGGTTGGGCATGTCCTCTTTTTTCCTTTGCTTGACCCCTACTTTCATCTTCTATAGGAGTTTCAACTGGCTTTAAACTGCTTCTGTCTCTCTTATTGCTTTTAACTATTCCTTCCTTTTCGCTCTGGCTTTGTAACATGTCAAGTAGTGCATCTCTACCTTCGTCAATGTCCCTGTGAAAGCTATATGGTATCTCGTGAACATGAGATTCATGTACTTTTGCAATATTAGCCGTATTTCAAAACACTGTTTTACCATCTTTACTAATAACCTTGGCTGTTCCTTTCCAATTCTTTTGCTTATGTCTCTTGAAATAGACTTGATCTGCACTTCTAAGGGTTTTAACGGTGGTTCTTACTTTTTCTTAGTGCTCTCCTTATCTTCTCAGATATTTCAGCAGCAATAAAAATCTTCCTAGCAGAGTGGTTGGCATTAAGATATTTAGCAACTACTGTATTTCACTTGATGTAGTACCTTCCAGTGCAGGGAGCTCATCACTCAGGGAACATGGCAACGTAGGGTTACCTCTGTACACAGGTTGATATGGGCTGAAACCTCCCACCATCTGAAGACAATATATTATTATTATTATTATTACTTACTAAGCTACAACCCTAGTTGGAAAAGCAGTATGCTATAAGCCCAGGGGCTCCAACAGGGAAAATAGCTCAGTGCGGAAAGGAAAAAAGGAAAATAAAATATTCTAAGAAGAGTAACAACAATAAATATCTCCTATATAAACTATAAAAACTTTAACAAAACAAGAGGAAGAGAAATAAGATACGAGAGTGTGCTCGAGTGTACCCTCAAGCAAGAGAACTCTAACCCAAGACAGTGAAAGGCCATGGTACAGAGGCTATGGCACTACCCAAGACTAGAGAACAGTGGTTTGATTTTGGAGTGTCCTTCTCCTAGAAGAGCTGCTTACCATAGCTAAAGAGTCTCTTCTACCCTTACCAAGAGGAAAGTGGCACTGAACAATTACAGTGCAGTAACCCCTTGGGTGATGAAGAATTGTTTGGTAATCTGTGTTGTCAGGTGTATGAGGATAGAGGAGAATATGTAAAGAATATGCCAGACTATTCAGTGTGTATGTAGGCAAAGGGAAAATGAACCGTAACCAGAGAGGAGGATCCAATGTAGTACTGTCTGGCCAGTCAAAAGACCCCATAACTCTCTAGCGGTAGTATCTCAACGGGTGGCTGGTGCCCTGGCCAACCTACTACCTATATAGCATTAACTGCCCATGGTAAAGCCACTTTTAAGAAAATATCTGGTTGCTCTGCCATTATTTTAGTAACAATTTCATATAGTTTATAACTGCATGATTACACTCATACAGACCATTGCTGAAGGGAGAATATGCTGCAGTATGCATCATTTCAGTGTTCATGTTCTCACATATTTCCAGAAATTTGTTGTTAGCAAACTCCCCACCATTATCACACAAAACTTCACAGGTGCTCCCAAACCAGCTCCCAACCATGTTTCCATGATTTTCTCAACTACCTCTCTTCATTGATGTCTTACTGAATAAAGCGGGAATAGAGCAATTCACCACATCAGCTGTTACAATTCATTTTTCACCTATTATGTTCACTGGAAGTTTAACCTTTTTCAATAATATATACACATCATCACCCAATCTAAATATTGTTTCACTTTCTTCCTCTTCTATTCTCAGTTTCTCCTCTTTTAACAATGTATGTATGTACATTTTCATCCAGTCAACACCACACACGGAAGAACTGCATTCTGTGTCCAGGATAGCGTAACTAATAGATTCCGTCATTAACACAGACATCACATCATTCTCCACAACATATGATTCTGTCTCTTTAGGTGGATCTTCACTGGGACTGTTAACATACACTCTCTGTACATGCAGGAGGTAGGTGGTATTGTGATCCACATATAAAGGGATTTTGACGAAGGAAAAATCTATTTCTGGGGAGAGACCTGTGATGCCCGGTGAAAAGGGTCCTTCTTTACACTTTTCTAATATAAATCTTCCAAATATACTAGAGAAAGATAAAAGCATGGAATGCAGAGGTTACAACCCTCGCGCGAACACCTTGTTGGTGTCGTGTATTTATCAAGGGCGTGTGGAAACCACTATTCACAGGCTGTCTTCCATTTAGATAATCCCTTCATCAAAGGGCAGGGCCTCACTATTTATCACATTTTCTCTTCTTCTGTCCCCCCCCCCTGAATCCTACATGTCCTCTTGACATTGTAACAACATGACATTGTAACAACATTTACCTCCTCTGTGTGGTGAACACTGGCTCATACTTCACCACTACTGCATGAGTCACACTAGCACTATTTCCTGGCAACCCCCCCCCCCCCTCCCCGACAACCCTTCCTGACTTCTAAAATTTTTCTTGATTGCTCGTGTCATGGAGTCAAACATCTTATCCGGCTCACTGAAAGAGGCTGCTCTTAACCCTATCTGTTTGTCTTTCACCTCCAGCCGAGCATTGTTCAATAACTTTAATACCAAAATGCACTTTGGTATAATCACTTTGTACTTTAAAACAGCACAAACTCCAGAATGTACTTCTTCATAGTGTTTTCCTTCCCCTTCTTGTATGTATTGAAGCTGATCCATGCCTCATATGCAGCTGACATCTCATCCTTTTTGTAACACTTGTCCAAGAAGTGTTTTATTTCTTTTAGTTTACCTTGTTTTGAGTATTGTTCTCCTGTCTGGTCTTCATCTGCTGATTCTTATTTTAATTTGTAGGACAGGAACTTATGGTCTTATTAAATTTCCTGTACGTGATCTAGATATTAATCTCTGGCACCATTGTTCAATTAGTTCATTATGCATGTTGCATAAGATTTTTTATAATTCTAACCATCCTTTACGTTAAGATCTTGGCGGACAGTTCCATCCTGTTCGTAATACTGGGCATGTAGTCAATTCTAATAGTCAGGCCTTCTCCATCATGAGGTTCAATACTACACAGTACTCTGGAAGTTTTATTCCAATTGTGACCAAGTTGTGGAATGATCTTCTTAATCGAGTAGTTGAATCAGTAGACCTTCAAAAGTTCAAACTTGCAGCAAATGATTTTATGTTAAATAGACTGACATAAGTCTTTTTATAGTTTATATATGAAATATGTTTTAATGTCTTTAATGTTTTTAAAATATTTTATTTTAATTGTTTATTACTTATATCGTTAATTTATTTCATTATTTCCTTTCCTCACTGGGCTATTTTTCCCTGTTGGGTACCTTGGGCTTTTAGCATCTTGCTTTTCCAACTAGGGTTGTAGCTTAGCTAGTAATAATAATAACAGTAATAATTATTTCTTATGAGAGAAATGTGATGAACCAAGCAAACTCATTATTTCTTCATTGGCAATACAGTGTAGCTTTTAGGTTCAGCTCCAATCTAGCCTTAGTCTACTTGCACGGTCTGTGATTACCATCGACTTAATCTGGGCTTACGACGTGTAGTATCTCAGGCGATCACATTTAATGCTAAGCCTAAGAATCCCAGATTAGTTTTAATCTAGTGGGAATGGGGACTTCCTCCCTCCTACTCCCTCCTAAGGATAAGTCTCCACATAAGTAAAGAATGAATGGTTTGTATTTGTATAGGAACAATGGACAAATTTTAAAAGTAATTTGTATTTCTCCTAACTATACAAACCTGGGTTCTTTATTCAATCTTTTCTGCCATCACCACCACCTAGCAGCCAAAAGTGTAACTGCCTGCCGGTTGTTTACACCTCGTTAAGAGTTAAATGCTGTATTCCAGCCTTTGCTGTTATTCTACTCCATATAAGTAAAGAACTCTTGTTTGTATTGTCAGGAAAGATACAAATAGTTTGTAAAGTTTGTAATTTTACATTGTTTGAGATCAAAATATTTCTTGGTGTAATATTTAAGCTTTATGAGTGAATAGTAGATGAATTTTAAGACCAATAGTGTGAGTGATCCTGCTTATATTGTATACTATATTTAGTAATTAATATTAAAGTTGTAACTGTTAGTGGCCATCTGTTTAGTTATGTAATTACTCTTTGTATGTTGGTCAATTCCTTATGAATGTTGCTTAATCAATTATCTCTGTTTAACAGATGTAAAAGAAAAAAAAAACAATTAAAGATGGCCACTTTCATGTGTGCTACATGGCCAGGCAATGAGGTCACATCAGCAGAGGTTTGGGATCCTGGAATGTTCCTGAAAGAATTACTTGTGTGTTGAGGTTTTAGTTCCCGCTAAGGCTACAGCTTTGCTCACTCGTCATAGTCCCCACTGGATCCCTCCCAAGTCATGATGTTTTCTTTATCAAATGTCAAGTCAACGCTGGACCCATCCTCTTTCCTGTCAGTAAGACTTCTCGGTGAGTAACCTCTCAGAGTCCGCCATTTTCACCCTATCCTTAGAGACCACGTGGGCGCCTCGGGCGAGATGGTCGACGTTCCCATAAAGTTCTGTCACATGTTTCTTGGTTGGTTTACTAACGAGTTGTGCAAAGAAGTAACTATCTTTATTCAATTTGTATAACCTCATTTAGTTAATTTTCTAGAGAATAGTGTGGCTTTTGAATTTGAATTCTCTCAAACTACTTATTTTCCTGTTGAGGACTTGTAATTCACTTCACTTTAAACTGGCAGTATGTGCTAATAAATTGCAATCACATCTTGGTATATTTAGATTAGGGGCTAAATAATCTTAAGGGAGTTGTCAAATAAATGTCATAAAATTGCGATAAGAATTTAGTTACTGAGAAAAATCTTATGTCACCATTATCATAGATACTGGTTAATGTTGGGGTGTTTTTTTGTATCTGATTGCAAAACAAAAGGGAATTTTCAGGGTTTTTACAGCTACTTATGTGTATGAATATATTAATTAAACTGGAATATCTACTAAATAGCATACATTTTGGATCTTGATTAAGTAGAAGTGGTATTCCTGACTTGTTTTAGTGGTTAAATTTAATTGTATTTTTTTCATGGTGTTGACCAAGGGATTTTATTTAGTATGACTTATGAATCTATATGACTTTCATTAATTCTCGTACATGAAGGCATTACGTAATATTATCAGGTAAGTTACTTCATTTTCCACTTTATTTATATACATTGTAGACATGTAGAAGAAAATTTTGAGTACCGTTAAAATGAACACTGATCATACTTATCGGATATACAGAACAGATGCTCAAATATAATCACAGCGGTGAGATTCATCAGTGATTGTTGGTTGTACAGAGTTGCTTGTGAATTGTACTGACTGTTTACCCTAAGTGACCCTGTAGCATAAATCTGAATAGCGTTGTCATGTAATCATTGTGGATTTATTTGGGCTTTGCCATTTTGGGGAAGGAGTTGGAATGGTGCTCTAAAAGCTTAAGATAGAGACGACTGGCAAAATCTAACCAAGGCCCTTTGCATCAATAGACGTAGGAGGAGATGATAATCGATTGTGCTCTTGAAATTTCTCTGCTTTTATCTTGGTGGGTAGTGGAAAAAGAGCATTTCCTTGTATGTTTTCCTCATAAGAGATTTTAGACAACTTTTATTCCGTAAGGTTGAATACCTCGGAGCTTGGTTATTTGCCTTTCAAGTAAAGTACTGTTCATTGATTCAAATTACTTGCATTCCTCTGTGGGTGTTGTGTTTTGAGATATAGCTGTTCATCTCTTGCTTTTGTTAATGTCAATTGGCATTTTGAAATAGCTGAAACCATTCTTAGAACTTTAGCTGTACATGGTTCTAGCAGTATATATCTTCTATGGATGTTATGTCTCATCCATTACCAAACAAGCCTTGTCTTGTAGAAGTAGGTTCTATCAAGTTATGCTTCATAGACACAGAGTTTGAAGGATAAGGAAATTACTATTTCATAAGGTTCCTCTTGGTACTTCTAAGATTCTGATTGTTGATAGTGAAGGTGTTCTGTCCTTTTGGATAATGTTCTTATGTCTTCTGATGTGGATAGTGATTGCCTCATTTACAATGCTAATTACTGTTAGTTTAATTCCCAATTAACGTTATAAGTGATGAGCATGAATTCTTGGAAAATTAACACACCCAACACACTTTGCTCATTTGTGAAAGAAGGAAAAGATAGAATTGAATTTTTTGTCTTTTGACATCAGCAAATGGGTTGAGAGAACATAAATTGAATAAGATAATTGATTAAATAATCGAACATATAATCAAAACACACTGTAGAACCGAGAGCTAAGGACAAAATAACACTGCTAAGGAGGACATTGGAGTTAATATTTAAAAAGTATATTTTCACAATAAAGAGATTTGAATTAGTGATACAAATGCAAAGAGAAAGGCCAAAGTCATCGTTGTTATGAATCCAGGACTTGAGACCTGGTAGCAACTTGAGACCTTCATTGAGCTCACACACACACCACCTTAAAAAGACTTGTTATGCAATTGTCTTCCATTACAAAAGAAGTAGGTGAAATTAAGATGAAAAGTGAAAGCCAAGGTATCCGGGATTGGATACAAGTGGGGAAAAAGGGTGGATATAATTATTCTTCCATCATTGTAACTGCTTTTAAGGCCAATGCAGCCAGACAAAAGCTACAGGTATTAAGTGAAATAAAAAAATTTCATATAGATATATTCGTGTTAAACCTATTACAGGAATGTATCTGGCACAATACTGTACATGTGTTGAATGCAATATTCAGAAATACACAAACAAATCTAGACCTTACTGTAGGCAGTAAGGTAGTGCATACCATACTTAGATCCATCTCTATCACTGTTAAATTTCCAGGTCAGAGCAAGTATTGATGAAACCCAAATTATAACTAATAATAACCAAAGTATCAACTGAAACAGAAACGTATGAGGTTGTTACCCATAAGAAGTAACAGCCTAAGAATTGAGTACATAGATTATGTACGCACTACTGGATGTAAGAAGGTTGAATTTAAACAATATTGATGATTTTGCTGCCTTAAGTAGCAGCACTTATTGTCAGTTAATCAACACATTTTTGAGAGGTGGAATGTTATGTTTTCCAAACCCTCTGATCAAATTGTATACTAATTTAGAGAAATTTTAAACTTACAGCGCTCTCTGTAAGGTTGAGAATTTCCTTTCTGGCATATATGCTTTATCAGAGAGGGATTGATGGATGCATTTCATCAGAGGAGGATTAATGAATTCACTTTCATACATCTACAGCATTATGTATTGGTACGTTGACTTTAAAAACGTATATGTAGACAAAGATTATGAATTACACCTATAAATAGTGCAAGATTATATTTTGTCTTGAAAATTCCTGTTCACAATGGAAAACCCAATGTTTCTTGACTAAGATCTTGAGTTTGTATGTAAATACAAATAATTTTTGTATGAGAAGTCTCTTACCCAAATTATACCAAGATAATAATTGTTTTTGCATAACTGAACTATATTGGATCTCCACGAAGCCAAAAACAACATTTCAAAGGAATGTTTATGATATCTATATAAGTGACTACTATTGCTCAGCATATCAATTTTATATACATCTAATTAGTAAAGAAGGCTTGGAATTACTGTATGTTCTTGTAGCAAATCCTGATATATACAGATTTCATCTTCAGTAGTCAAAATTTGGAAAAAATATTTATATGTCTTAGTTAAACAAATGGTTGAATATCTTTAACGGCCAATTCTATTTCATGGACTGGGGATTTTCAGGTCCAAAAGTTTAACGTAAGGAAAAATTCTTCAGAACATAAGAATTTTAAAGACAATTCAGTGTTGGTGAAGAATGCTGGAAGAAAGGCATAATATGCATATATTCCATGACATGTAACTTAATGCTTGACAGAGCCATTCTTCAACACAGTATAGTGTGTTATTATTACAAGCTAAGCTACAACCCTAGTTGGAAAAGAAGGATGCTATTAGAACAAGACCTCTAATAGGGAAAAATAGCCTAGTGAGGAAAGGAAACAAGGAAGTAAGCTACAAGAGAAGTAATGAACAATCAAAGTAAAATATTTTAAGAACAGTAACAACATTAAAACAGGAGCAGTCAGAAATTTTTGGAGTTGTCCATGGTCTATGATCTATCTGTGGTGACAATTTCATCAAAATCTATCAATTTATTTTAATGTTCTTTACAATGTCAAAAAATACTAGTCCGGATCATCTCCAAAATATAATGGGATCATTCATGACCTTAGGTCTATCTTTCGTGAAAATTTTGTCAAAATCTGTCAATGTGTTTTGATATCTTTATAATGGCGAAAAATACAAATCCGGATCATCTCCAAAATTTAATTGGGTCATCCATGACCTTAGATCTATCTGTGATGAAAATTTCGTCACAATCCGCCAAGTAGTTATGGCGTAATCCTGTCTATAGACAAGCACACAGATAAATCCGGATCTATAATCCGGAACAGGATCATCTGTAAAAATTATTTGAGTTGCCCATGGCCTAAGATTTATCTATAGTTGAAATTTTGTCAAAACCTGTCAATTTGTTTTGACAATTTTTTAAATTGGGGAAAAATGCAAATCCAGAATCAGATCATCTCCAAAATATAATGGAGTCATCTACGACCTAAGATGTAGGCTATATCTATGTTGAAAATTTCTTCAAAATCCGATGAGTAGTTTTGACGTAATCCTGCCCACAGACAAATAAATAGATAAACTGACTTGAAAATATAACCTCCTAGGCAGAGGTAATAAATCTTTATATAAACTCTAAAAGCTTATAAAAACAAGAGGAAAAGAAACGAGATAGAATAGCATGTCCGAGTGTACCCTAAAGCAAGAGAGAACTACCCCAAGACAGTGGCACACCTTAGTACAGAGGCTATGGCAGTACCCAAGACTAGAGAACAGTGGGTTGATTTTGGAGTATCCCTCCTAGAAAAGCTGCTTGCCATCAGCTACAAAATCTCTTCTACCCTTACCTAGAAGAAAGTTGATTAAGTTTTTTAAGGACATTGAAGTGCATTAAAGGTTTAAAGGCCACACATGGCATTAAAGGTTTGAAGGCCACACATGAATGACAGAGGCAAGGGACAGTGACAATGCCCTAGAGACTGACCATTTATACATTTGTTTAGTGGCCAAGCTAGGATCAGGGAGGGCTAGGCAATGGCTGCTGATGACTCAGTAGGTAGACCTATATCCTTGTGTGCTCTTAAGCTCACAAGGATGTTGATGTTGCAAACATCACAAAAAAACTAATGAGCTTGAGTGGGATTCGAACCCCAGTCCAGTGATTGCCAAGAAGGGATGTTTCCAAAAGGCCACCACAACCCTAAGAAAATCATTTTTATCTAGTCAATTCTTACCTAGGGATAAATCTTGAAGAGCCATTCTCTAATTGAAATTTATATAATTTGTTAACTGATTATTTGGATAATAAGAGATACAACCACAAATCATCACTAGAACAGTGATGTCTAGCTTCCCTAGTTAAATCTTTGCCCTAATGCAAGACCGTAAATCAAACTAGAACTTCTCCAACAGAGAAATTGTCATACATCTTCGATAATCATATTAATGGAAGTTCCATGAAAGTCATCCAAACCAGTATTTTGCAATCTCATTGAGATGGCACAAATGGCCTTCATATTAGCATGCCCTTTGTTAAAACTGTGTCCCCTCAAGCTTTTTGTTTTTAGTAATATACAGCAACTTGATTAAAGATTGTTTAGTACAATCCCATGTATGGTGTGCTTTAGCCATAAGAATGGTCAAATATTCAGTGCTTGCTTTCTTGAGCACTGATTCAATGGTGGTTGTAACCTTCTTAGGAGTTGGTCCCATTGACTTTGTTTAATGGGCTCTGATTTAGTTCCCATTTCATTTTTTATACTAGTCAAGCTTGGAAATAAGTTTGGAAAGGAGAACTCATACTACAAGCCCAAGGGCTCCAATAAGGAAAAATGGAACCCAGAAATTGTCATATAATTGAAAGAAAAGGGAATAACTTTATCTAAATGTCGTGTTCATGTTGTATAAATGCTCTCACAATAAAATCACACATTTAAGCAAGACACGGAGAAGTTCTAGTGGTCTTTTGCAAGAAGGCAAGACTAACTTAAAATTGCAATCTGAGCATTGAAAACAAGTAAATGCAGAAGCTCAGAAATTTTTCTTAAATTTATTGCACTGTGACCTGCTGTGGTCGTTTTCCTCTTAAAGGATTAAAGGCTACTCATAACCGGCAGAGGCAAGGGACAATGACATTGCCCTAGCAAGCAGAACATTGCCCTAGAGACTAACCATATGGTCAGCCCCTTGTCCATGCAAGCTAGGACCAGAGGGCTGCTGATAACTCAGCAGGTAGACTTATTGGTTCCAACAAACCCTTCATCCTTAGCTCACAAGGATGGTGAGGTTGTAGACGCCAACGAAACTATCAAGTTTGAGCATGACTTGAATCCCAGGCTGGCAAGTGCCAGACAGGGACGCTTCCAATAGGCCACTTTACTGTATCTTATTCTGCATGATCCAATTAGTGGTGTGCTTGATGGTCATCATTTTAGCCATGCAAGTGGTCCAATATTTGAAGCTCACTTTGGAACTGTTCATATTGGAAAATTTATCCCTAAAACTACGGCTGTTGGCTTAATTATATGGCATTGTTTGATAAACAAAGTGCGCCAAGCCCTTTTACTAAGGTAGGGAAAGCAGCCCAGTATTAAAACATCACAAATAAAATACACTAATTAGTGAAACATTTAAGCATATTGATCAGAAAGCATTGCAAAATCAAAGATAAGGCTCAGGAGGAAACAATGAACAGAGGACTAACTATAAAGTATAAGGATTTATTCTTACAAACATACACATACATTAAGGTTACACATTCAAAGAAAAACAAGGTAAGGGCAGTAACATGAAGCAATAAAAATCTGAACTTGGGGCATGACACTGATTTTAAGGCCTTTCAACTCTTGTTTGCCACCTCCACAGAATCTTAATACAATTACCATCCTATATATGAGGTGACAAAAGTGAGATGTGATACATAATGGACAAAAAGTGCTTACAATTATTTGGCCTAACATCAAGCTTTCTTTAATTATTATTGCTGGTGACTCGGTAGATAGACATATAGGCTCCCCAAACTCCCCATCCTCAGCTCTGAAGTGATGAGGTTGCAAACACTACAAAAACCTAACGAGCTTGAGCGCGACTCAAACTTTAGTCCGGCAAATTGCCAGGCATAGAGGTATACCAATTTGGTCGCAGTTGGAATAAAACTTCTAGGATACTGCGTAGCAGAGCTTAAATAATATAATCGATGGTATATTTGACCTTTATTGAACCTTAAACACTTAAAATAAAATAGCATATTGAGCTGTATGATTGAGAAGGTAAGACTGTTTAAAATAATCTGCATACCCAGTATTACATACAGGATGATACAGTCTTGGAAAGGATGGTCAGAATTTTGAAGAATTTTTTGTGTACATGCACAGAGAACTACTCTAACTGAATGACAGTACGAGAGATTAATTTCCTGATCAGGAATAATGAATTTAGTAGACTTATCTTCACTGAACCACAATGGAAATGCTTATTGGCTGAATTTGCCAATTTTCATAGGACAACTTTAGATTGTTAAAGAGAATTTGAAAATACAAATAATTTTACAACTCCCCATGACCTTGTGAATACTACCTGGCGTCAAGATCTCAGGTGTTGCCTCTGTTTTTCTGACCTAGACATACATACAGTATGTACTTTATCAATAGCCCACACAGTCAGACAAGACCTCTGTCATCAGATGAGCCTCTAACAAGAATGATTAATTTGACATTACTGAACCGTTATATGATTATCATTTACATCAACACGAAAGAATTTCCTAAGTTCTTCTCTTCAGCTCGGGCTGATAACTGGTGTTAGTTTCACTTTGTAGCTCGACCCTTTTTGGTGCTCAGTATTTGTATCATTTTATTATGCTGCATCTTTCACAGGATGAGACAGGATATCCATTGAATTGACCATTAACAAGGCCTAATTCACAGTATCTCAAACAGTTCATCCCAGTAACTGGTAAAAGGTAGATCCCATTTTCAACTTCTACCCAAAGAATTGGATGACTATAATTGCATTAGTTTACATTGATGGTTGATTCGAGTCTGTCAGTCTGGGGATTCACTTTCACTGAATCCTGTTGTCTTCCTTTTAGCAGTTCAGTTTTAGTTCCTTCCATGCTATATAAGATGTAATGGAATTATAGCTCATTATTTTGATGGCGCCTAGGATATTAAGTTTAGACTTTGGTGGTCAATTTTTATTGGATCTGATCCTTTTCCATGTGTTGAATTGAAGTTCAATCATATCACATGGCCCTAGTTTTATATGCTTTTGATTCAGTTATCACCTGGAAATTTAGATTTGTCTTGGAGGTACATATATGTGAAGATTTAAATCTTATTGATAACATGAAATTGGTTCAGGGTCTTTCTTTCCAGATTATAGGAGGTTTAAGACAAGCAGAATTCCTCCATGATAGCTGTGATGTGTTATGTTTTTGATGCCACACAGTTATGCAGTCTTGTTGTCGGTACAATTTTAGAATTTATTTTAACAAGATTGAAACTCGAAATCATTTGCTTTCTTGGTTCATTTGTTCACGCATCAAAGATGTCTTTGGTTGTGCCTCTTTTACACCTTTGAGAGAGAGAGAGAGAGAGAGAGAGAGAGAGAGAGAGAGAGAGAGAGAGAGAGAGAGAGAGAGAGAGAGAGAGAGAGAGAGCCCCCTGTTTTACCATTCTTCAGAGAGAGAGAGAGAGCCCTGTTTTACCATTCTTCAGATAACACTTAACCTTTTTTGTATTTAGTCCCCCTCCCCCTTTGTGTAAAGGGATGATCTAAGAAAAATGAGTATTGAAGAATGTCTTATTGTTGAACTTCGTAAACTTAGGAATTATAAAGAACATTTATGCTTCAATATCCCTAATATAATAGCATATTCTTGCTAGTTAAAGGGAAATTCTTTAACCTACTGTGAAGAATAGTTTTACTTCAGAGACGTATTTTGTTCTTACTAGTTGAAAGGAAATCAATAGAAGTTACCATTGACAATTTGCCTTAATGCATGTTGCAGTACAATACACTAATTGTGTATATTACAACATTCATTCTCACACCCAACCCCCTTCTTTATCTTGTCTTGAGATTAGCTCGAGTGTAAGGCTTATAGCATGGTTCTTCCAATGTTTTTCATGTTTCCTTAAACTTACTGAATGTTCTAGTGCAAGAAATGATTTAAACCCTTGTTTTTGGTTTTCTGTGGTTAATTTATGCTGCTTCCCTCATCCCCCCCCCCTACCTTCCTCCATTTCAGTAATAAATGCATATCTGGACAGATAAGGTCTGCACTCTGAACGAGTTTAGTAGCATATTGTTACTCAGCACTTGGCCCTAGTTGTGACATTTACTAATTGTAACACTTATTACAAAGAAATTAAGGGATGTGTTAATGTCACTTGATGACAGTTTAAATTGGTGTTATATCGTAGTTTGGTTTAAGAACGTTATGTGGAACTCGAGAAAAAAAGATGTTCAATGTGTTGCAAAATGTTTTGAAGTTTTGAAAATATTGTTTTATGCCTATAGTCTAGGCTTTTATATTTTGAAGGTCGATTACTTGCAACCATTTTGATGATTGAAAACTTTTTCTATCGTTTGCAAATTCTTAAGAAGTGTCTTATTAAATTGAGGTTGCAACCTTATGGTCAAAGAAACTTATTTTATATGTTTTTTTTTTTTTTTTTGGGGGGGGGGGGGCGGTTGGAGTAAGTAATTGTCAGTTTAGCCTTACTCTACCAATGCTTTCCCTTGACATAGTTTGAATAAACACATGGCAATTCCATGATTTCACTATTCAGAATCTTTATGTTACAAGTCTAGTGTAAGAGGTTTCATAGGAGACGGTTTTTGTACAGTTCATTTGGTGACAATGGAAAATCTTCAATGCTGCTGTAATCGAATTGTTTTTTGTGAAATACTTGAGCATCTATTCTGTATAACTGGTATTTTTGTTCAGTGATCATCTGTCATATGTAACTCAAAATATAATTTCTTCAACCTGTCTTTTGTGTATAATTATGTGGTTAAATGTCGTAACAAATAAAACTGATAATGTCTTCAGGCACCTGATTATGAAAGTCTGTGAGTATTGAGAGTCAAGACTGATGTCATATTCCTTGTTCACTCCTTGAAAAAATACGTTATTTTTACCGTTAAATCAGCCAGAAAGCTTCTTTTATTTTCAAGGTCGAAAGAGAATGCTACTTTAGTACTGTTCTTGTTTAAGTAACTATACGCATATAAATGCTGTTTGCCCTTTAATTCACGTATTTTGCAATTGATATATCCAGGAAAATGTCCCGAGTTTACTACATTTCTGAACATGGTGGCCTAGTACGAACTCTGTAGCCCGATTTTATCGTGAAAAAAAAAATTACAGCTTATTTGACAGCTATCGAAAGATTGGGCACCTGAACTAGATTTACCGACCTGTTTGTTATTTATCACGAAAATGTATTGCTAAGTCATAACAAGTGAATTCAAGTCCCCAACTAAAATAAGTGTTTGACAGCACAAATTCCAGTCTTAATTCTCTAGAATGTTAGAAAGAGCAGTTATATAAAATGAATAACGACCGTTGCCTTTCGCGTACCTCGTTCAAGTACTTGCCAAGAAACAAGTGACCGAACGCGCCAAGCACGCTATGGTAATGTCGACCTTATCGTCCGAGTCGACCACGTGGTTTCTATGGATGCAATAGGGGTGAAAATGGCCCATACTCTCTAGAGGTAACTCAAAGGAAAGTCTACCGACATGAAAGAAAACGGGTCTAGCTTCTTAGGCTTGTCATTGACACACAGAAAACGTCTGACACTGGAAGAGAATCCAAGGGGAGGACTATAGAGTAAAGTTTGCCTTGGTGGAAATTATACCTCGCACTCAAGTTAGCCTTTCATGTGAACTTTTCCTGAATCCCATACTTCTCTGGTGGACTTCACTGCTCAGTTATTTATTATGCAGTAAGTTGTTATATAGTGTAAGCTTATGTTAATAAAAAGAAAACAGGATTTTTTGCGCTTTTATTGACAAAGTAAACCGTATATAAAAAATAATGTAAGGAAATTAAGAAAAAAAAAAATAACACGCAACACAGGGATATATCATAACCATTGTTAAAGTTACTTGGCTAGTTATAATCTGAACAAAAAATTAAAACAAACTATAACACTACGAGATTAAGAAGAAAAAACAAAAGTTTATCAGAAACACTATTTTAACCATATAGATTTATAAACTTAAAGCAAATTGCTCGGGTCTAGGACCATAGTGGTTAAAACAATGGCGTTTAGTACCAACCTTTGTGGTTAATTTCTTTAAACTAAGACGGACCGTGGCACAATATTTAAATTTCCTCTTAAAATTTAAATTATCTATCTACTTAATGGGATACTTTCCTCTGGTGACATAGACTTAACACAAACACACAATAACCATTAATAATTTTGCTCCAATAAAACCGTCCAGACCATCGCGCATTCTCGACGGCCAGCGATAAAAGTCCACAATAGTTAGTGAACAAGGTGGTAGTTGACGTCAGAAGCGGGAAAACTAAATGCATGGGTCCGGCAACACTGAGTAAAGATCAGTTTGCGATTTGACAAGTTACGTCTTCCGCCATGATAGATGGTGTGAATAGGAGTTAATACAGGGGAGGACTCTATCAGGGCAGTGGGGTATCAGAAACTAATGACGTAATCAATTATTACCGGATAATTCTTTCCAGTAAAGTTTGCAACTCCCGTCTATACATAGGCGATAGTATGGAATCGGATCTTTACAATGCCTATTTTATTCCATTGATTACTTACTCTCCACGTTCATCGAAAACTATTCCGAGGATAACTACTTCGGTAAATTATATTTTAACAAATAGGCTACAATGAAAATAATTTTTTTTTTTTACCTTAAGCAACCGGTATTTGACTACTGGTAACTTTGTGCCAATCATGAAGGAAATTTATTTATTGAAGTCCGCAATTTCATTTAACAAAATTGTTTAGGGAAAAGTAGTAAATACAACTTAGGGTAGTTAAATTGTTCTTTGCAGATTGATTCAGGCGAGACCCTCAAATAAGCTTGTTATATAATCAAGTGGTTCCTATCGTGAGATTACTTGGTGCTAGACAACGGCCCGACAAACCTTTTTTTTTTTTTTTGTAGCCTTCATATCTTGTTTTAGAGATTAGTGGTAATAAGAGCACATTGAGAAAGTACCATTTCAATGACTTCGAACCATTGAGAAAATTATTCAGCCTCGGTAACGGCCAGTATCTTATTATTAACCAAGCTACAGCCCTAGTAGGAAAAGCGGGATAAGATAAAGGGGTTCCAACAGGGAAACTGCAGGGGGTAAAATGAACCTTACACAGAGAAGAATCAATGTAGTACCATCTGTCCCATAAAAGGGCGTGATTACTCGGTAGTGCAGACATTCCAGGTTAATATGGAAGCAGTGCATAGACATTCCAGGTTAATATGGAAGCGTTTAAGCCTTCGTTACACACATAATATAACGTTGAGCAGAAAAAATAATACAGCCTTACTAACTTACAACACCACAAACCACCCCCCCCCCCCCAACAGAGAGAGAGAGAGAGAGAGAGAGAGAGAGAGAGAGAGAGAGAGAGAGAGAGAGAGAGAGAGAGAGAGAGAGAGAGAGAGAGAGAGAGAGAAAAAAATTGTAGTGGTATAGAAAACAACATAAGTGATAATGAACAAAATAAAAAAAAAAAATTAACCAGCATGGTGAGAAAAGGTCAGACGTCCTAAAAAAAAATAAGTGACCAACATACAAAAAAAAAAAATTATGCACCAAACACACATACTGTACAAATAACCATTATGGTAATGAAAACTCAAGAAACAAAACCCAAATGTGTTGGAACAACGCCGAGAGAAACCAGTAGTGACAAAACCCTAATACAATTATTCCCTTGGTGATGCAAAAAATATGCCCAAGTAACCAGTATGGTCATGACCCCTAAGATAAATCTTTCTAAGTAATCAGTACGGTAATAAACGGGATTTTGACGTAGGAAAAATCTATTTTTGGGCGAGATAAGTAACCAACAGATGATGAAACCCTACCGTAGCGGAAAAACTCCTGATATAAATAAAAGGCAAACAATAAACATGTGGTAATGCATAGGTAACAAAATAATCCTCCAGAGATGATGCCCAAAAGACAGAGGTCAAGGAGAAAGCAACGGATCATGAGCCAACGCAGGGAGGTTTAAAGTGGGGATGGAAAATCTAGTGGAAATATGAAAACTCAGCGGAGGAGATGGAATTAAAGACAAAAGGAAAGTAAAGCAGAAAGCAAATAGTCTAAGATCTGTACTGACACAGGACAGGAAGAGGCTACGTCGTAACACAAATAGCCTAATAGGCTAAGATGGGTAGCAAACTCGAGGTGAACTAGTCAAAGTGGTACTGTGCAGACATGGAAAGAAATTCAAAAGTAGGCAACTCATGAATGGCAGAGGCAAGACACAGTGACAATGGCTTAGACTAGAGGCTGAGCATATACACCTATGATCTGCCCTAGAGACCACTCTTCAACCAACCTAGGAACAGGCGATGACTGCTAATAAATCGGAAGGTAGTGCTGAAGGCTCCCCAAAATCCATCATCCCTAACTCACAATGCTGGTAAGGTGACCAAATGGACTAACAAGTTTGAGCAGGACTCGAACCAAAGTCTGGCAATCACCCGGCAAGGACATTACCTACAGGCCACCACAACACTAAATTTTATAAAATGGAAAAAGCACAAGGGTCAAACCATGGATAGGATCCAAATTAAACTTACAACACAGTACTTGTAAGGACAGTTAAACAGTTTGAAAATGAAAAACAGCAATTAACAAGTTCCATAAAAATTATAACAATTTTAAGTATGATTGGCCATTAGAGATTTACCCTTTTGGACGGGGAGGGGGAAAGGGCCATGAAGCAAATTGGCGGGGGGGGGGGGGGAAGAATGCAGTTGCCCAAAGTTAATGTATAGCAGGAAGCTTCAAGACTACTAAACACAATTGTTACTATCATTAAAAGATAGGGATCCCATACAGGGAAGACAATGAGTGACTAGTGCATAAAACTGTATCTGACCACAGTATGTAAATCATCTCATGAAGGAATAGTTGGTATCCGGAACTATGGACAAATAGCAAAGTAACAAAGTACAAGAAAGTTTACATGTTATACAGGTGGGGGCAAAGCGCCTTTTACCCAAGACAAATAACCAATTAATATTTGTGCCCATAATGTGCAAGTGTTAGGGAAAAATTTAATAAGTTATATGGCGAGTTGATGAGAAATGTCCTACAGAGCCTCCAGTCATTAATGGGGAGAAGCAAATCCTTTTGAGATTTCTTTTAGATCATTACAGACTAAAGTACTTAAGTGAGAAAAATACGTACAATAAAAAAAAAGAAAAGGGAAGACCAAATCACTACACTGGTTTCAAATTACAATTCCTAGAGATAAAACTAGAAAAACAAACAGAATAAGGATATAAACATGAAAAAGAAAAAAAAACTTTCCACAGAACAATAAATTTCAATAGCATCAGAAAGGAGAATGTTGCAACATTATTCCCACACCAAATATAATAATAATTCCCTAAAAAAGTAGAAAGCTATAAAGGCTTTCCAGGAAATGAGCAAATAAATACAAAGCCAAAAACATGGAGTATGTAGAACAAATCCACCAAACTAGCAGTCAAAAATTGCTAGGGACTTTGTAATAAAAAGATTTCAGGGTGATTATGAAACTGGGAGAAAGGGCCACTTATGGCTTGGCTACAACAGTACAAAGGCACGAAGTTACACTATGTGATAATAGTTAAAGAGGCTGGGCTATGTCAACTTTAAGCTGGAACAACCTAACAGGGAGATAGACAAATCAATACTATATAGTATTACAAGTGAAAAAAAAAAAAAAAGTTAATTAATCAAGACTGCGTATTTCAATTCACGATGAACCACGTTAAACACTTTAATAACCAAAGGAAAAACAGACATCTAGTTTAGGCAGGAAAATCAAAAATTCAACACTACATCAGCCATTTAAGGTTGGTAAGAATGTTTCTGTAGCTCCAAACCCCTTTCCTATTAGCCCTACTGTATAATGACCAAATATAGACTACGGATTTACGTAACCTTGACTGAAGTTTCCAGAGGCAATGAGTAGAAACTTTAAAGTTTCCGCAAATTCTTGATGAAAAAAAAAATATAGTATTAACTTGAAATTACATCATTACAACCACCTCCAGAATTTAGGAATGCAAGATGGTTGGTCTTACCTGTAGGCCTTCATGTGTAATGATCCCGTAGTATTCGGTGCTTTGTAGTAAATTCAGCACTAAAAGTGGTCATTGTTAAATTGGAATCAAATTTTTAATAAGCAAATGGACATAAAACCACCTATGCAGACAAATAACCAATGACATGGGACCCCAATTTTTTTTCCTTCTTTTTTTTCCATTTTTTCCCAAGATTATTCTTAACTGCAAATAAACAACAAACTTTTGAGATACAGACTTCAGTATCTGCATTTAACCTAAGGGCAATTGAAAATTTTAAGACACTAATGTTGGGTACATAAAATATGCACTGAAACCCTATTCAGCAAGGCAAATTTTTTGCACATACAAATATCACTAAATCTTACTAAAATGAATATAGTTACTATATATTTATTCTAGGAACCAGGACTATTCAACTTAAGAACATGAAGCTTTAACCTAGTGTACTAGTGTAGTTCAACTGACAATGACCAATTTACAACTTATCAGGTCTCAAACAGTGTAAAAGGATAAATTTGATTAGAATAAAAATTTAGGCCAACATCCTGGTCTTTCTGCAGTCTGAAGTATGATCTCTAAGCTCAAATAAAAACAATAGCCAATGTCAACACAGATTTCAAAGCATTTACTAAAGAAGTTACAAATTGCTAGTGTTGGGTAATCTACATCTAATTACACTTCTCTTAAAAAATTCTGAGTTCATAGATACATTTCTTATCTTACATCATCATCATCAAACTTATCCCCGAGTTTAAGATTGAAGAATATTTGCAGAAACAATAGTCTTGAGAATAACTTGTGAGTTTGATATGAGAATTTATGGTTTTCAGAATATCGATCACAATACCTAACAAGTATTGAACTGACTACCTAATAGACCCAAAACTTTAGCCTACAGAACTTATCGCAACAATATCTGACATATGATCGAACTCTAAACTTTAAATAATGTCATGCCTAAAATTCAAATGGAAAATCAAATCATAATCAATTACTCGTATCAACAGAAGTTACTTGGAGTATGTTAAAGAACTAAATGAATTGGTTTTAAAACTTTAAATTCAATTTTAGTACTATTGGGAGACTTTCTGCCACTCAAATCATTAAAAAGAATATATTAGCTGCGAGTTACTCATCAAAACTTAACCTGATATTTTTTAAAACCTAGATTGACTTTGTCAACAGATCAGTCTATACCTAACTAATACCTATCTATCATAAACACTACACTAACAAAAATTAATATCTAGTACTAAAAAAAAACAAGGGATATTTTTCTTACAATTTTCTTACTCAATAAAATACTGTACCATCTACCATAATAGAGTCTGGAACTATTACATGAAAAAAAAAATTTAGACCTGCACAACCAGCCTTCTTTGTAATAATAATACATATTCAATACAAATTGCAAAAGACATACGTTAGCTTAAAAGTATACTTCCCTACAAACAGGTACATGAACTGTGGATGGATGTCCATATATATATTGCTCTCTATAGTAATTAAATGTCCACTTTAGTCAATCCAGTAGTTCAACAATATAAATTTAGGAATTAAATTCAAAATATGATTCAGGAATAAAAATTAATAAAAAAAAAAAAACAATTACTACTAAGCAAAAATTGAATTCGATTCCATTTTAACAAGGATATTGACAGATTTTTATACACTAAAACTCTGAAAACAAAAAAAATTGTTTAAAAAAAATCCTTTGTTCACAGCAAAGGGTGAATAAGGTAGAACACACACGTTTATTGTCATACAATAATGTGAGCTAAACTGGTATTTGATACACATCAGCAAACAATATGAAGTGCTATTAGGCCTATACCACAATTACATTACTTTTTGTTCAAATTGGGATTAGGGTACAATAACAAGTAAAAACTGGATTCTTTCAATTTAAAGAGTTGAAAATACCCAAACAATAAATAAAATCATTTTAGGCAAGAGAACAAAATGATCATACGCATAAAATAAACCAAATGCTTTTAAACTAAAGAAACAAATGAACGTACCCAAATAATAAACCAAGTACTTTGAGGCAAGAAAACCAAATGAAGAACACCCCCACAGTAAACCAAGTACTTTTATACATACATCTACCAAGGCGCTTCCCCTAATTTTGAGGGGTAGCTGACATCGAACAGATGAAAAAGGGGACCTCCTTTCCTCTCTTCGTTCTTCCCTGCCTGACAAGGGACTCAACTGAGTTCGCCTGGTACTGCTAGGGTGACACAGCCCACCCTCCCCCGTTATCCACCACAGATGAAGCTTCGTAACACTGAATAAAATACTGCTGCTGCCTCCGCGGTCGTCCACGACGACCGGAGGAAGCAGCAGGGCCTACAGGAATTGCGTCACAATTGCTCGCCATACACTCCTATTTCTAGCATGCTCTCTTGCCTCCCTCACATCTATCCTCCTATCACCCAGAGCTTTCTTCACTACATCCATCCACCCAAACCTTGACCTTCCTCTTGTACTTCTCCCATCAACTCTTGCATTCCTTACCTTCTTTAGCAGACAGCCATTTTCCATTCTCTCAACATGGCCAAACCACCTCAACACATTCATATCCACTATCCACTCCAGCTGCGAACTCATTTCTTACACTCGTTCTCACCCTCACTACTTCGTTCCTAACTCTATCTACTCGAGATAGATCTGCTTCTACTCCACCATTTGCTGCAACAACAGACCCCAAGTACTTAAACTAATCCAACTCCTCAAGTAACTCTCCATTCAACCTCGCACTACCTTCCCTTCCCGTACATCTCATAACCTTACTCTTACCCACATTAACTCTCAACTTCCTTCTCTCACACCCTTCCAAATTCTGTCACTAATCGGCCAAGCTTCTCTTCCTCGTCTGCAACCAGTACAGTATTATCAGCAAACAACAACTGATTTACCTTCCATTCATGGTCATTCTCGTCTACCAGTTTCAATCCTCGTCCAAGCACTCGAGCATTCACCTCTCTCACCACTCCATCAACATACAAATTAAACAACCACAGCGACATGACACATCCCTGTCTCAGCCCTACTCTCACCGGGAACCAATCGCTCACTTCATTTCCTATCCTAGCACATGCTTTACTAACTTTGTAGAAACTTTTTACTGCTTGCAACAACCTTCCACCGACTCCATATAACCTCATCACATTCCACATTGCTTCCTTATCTACTCTATCATACGCTTTCTCCAGATCCACAAACGCACCATACACCACCTTACCTTTTGCTAAATATTTCTCGCATTTCTGCCTAACTGTAAAAATCTGATTCATACAAACCCTACCTCTTCTAAAAACCACCCTGTACTTCTAAGATTGCATTCTCTGTTTTATCCTTAATCCTATTAATCAGTACTCTACCATACACTTTTCCAACTACACTCAACAAACTAATACCCCTTGAATTAACAACACTCATGTACATCTCACTTACGCTTATATAGTGGTACAATACATGCACAAACCCAATCTACTGGTACCTTTGACAACACAAAACACACATTAAACAATCTCACCAACCATTCAAGTACAGTCACAAACCCCTTCCTTCAACATCTCGGTTCTCGCACCATCCATACCAGATGCTTTTCCTACTCTCGTTTTATCTAGTGCTCTCCTCACTTCTATTGTAATCTCTCATTCTCATCTCCCATCACTGGCACCTCAACACCTGCAACAGCAATTATATCTGCCTCCCTATTATCCTCAACATTCAGTAAAATTTCAAAATATTCCGCCCACCTTTTCCTTGCCTCCTCTCCTTTTAACAACCTTCCATTTCCATCTTTCACTGTCTCTTTAATTCTTGAACCAGCCTTCCTTACTCTCTTCACTTCTTTCCAAAAATGATATTTTCAAAATAAAATAAATTTTTGAATATACTTACCCGCTGGTTATATAAAAGAGCTGAAGTCCCCTGACGCCAGGGCAGAAAATTCAAATCTCGCGCTATCGAAGATACGCCAGGTGTACCAACCGCACCCTAGCGGTAGAACAGGTGGAACCACACACCATCTCCAGTTCTTCCATGCCTCATAGCCATACCATAGGTAGTCTCTAGAGGGGAGGAGGGTGGGTGTTAAATTTATATAACCAGCGGGTAAGTATATTCAAAAATATATTTTATTATGAAAATATCATTTTTAAATATAAAACTTACCCGCTGGTTATATAAAAGAGGTGATTGACACCCCTTGGTGGGGGGTCAGAGACAGCTACATATAGAAAATTCACTTAAGGGTTACATACAATAAACTTAAGCGGTTCTCACCTGATAAAGAAGCTGACAGCAATGATACTCTGCCTCATTTCGTCCGCTATCCTTAAGAGATCCAGTAATCCACTCGGGCTGAAAATCTCTAGGAGCTGTCAAACGGTACAACCACCTATAACATGACAGAACCTCAACCAATACCCTTGTTTCGGGTGCACTCAAGGAACAAATTGACCACCTAACCAAATCAAAGATTGCGGAAGACTGACGCCCAATCTCCACAAACAACCATAACAAACGAGTTCCAAGAGATAGAAAAGGGGTATTAGGAAAAAAGGGAACGTAGTGGTAGATCATTCACCTACTATCGCATTTGCCGCTATAAAAGGACCCAACGTAAAAAAGTCCTCATAGCGAGTCTGAACATTCTTCAAATAATGGGATGCGAAAACAGACTTACTTCTCCAAAATGTTGTATCCATCAGACTTTGCAGAGAACGGTTCTGTTTAAAGGCCACTGAAGTCGCTACCGCTCTGACTTCATGTGTCTTGACTTTGAGGAGCCTCTGATCCGACTCATCACACTGAGCATGAGCTTCTCGAATCAACAATCTAACGAAAAAAGATAAGGCATTCTTAGACATGGGCATCGAGGGTTTCCGGACTGCACACCACAGAGCGTCTGAGTTACCTCTCAGATTCTTAGTCCTGTCCACATAAAGCCGTAGCGCTCTAACTGGACAGAGAACCCTTTCCAATTCACCGCCAGCCAAATCAGAAAGGTTAGAAATCTCGAAGGATTTGGGCCATGGCCGAGAAGGGTTTTCATTCTTGGCCAGAAACCCCAGTTGCAAAGAACAAATGGCTTTCCCATTCCGAAAGCCAATGTTCCTGCTTAAAGCGTGTACTTCACTAACTCTTTTCGCAGTGGCGAGGGTAACCAGAAAAAGGGTTTTCAAGGTTAAGTCCTTAAATGAAGCCGAGTGTAAAGGCTCAAATCTGTCACTCATGAGAAATTTATGGACAACATCCAAATTCCAGGCGATGGGAGCTGTTTGAATCTTCTTGGTCGTATCAAAAGACCTAAGTAAACCTCGTAGATCTTTATTATTAGAAAGGTCTAGGTTCCTGTGTCGAAAAACCGTCGCCAACATACTCCTGTAACCTTTAATAGTAGATGACGAGAAGTTATGCTTAACTTTAAGGTCCAAGAAAAAATCTGCTATTTGGGAAAGCGAGGTACTGGAAGAGGAAATCGCGTTAGTCCTACACCACTCCCTGAACAACTCCCACTTGGACTGATACACCTTGATGGTTGAAGACCTTCTTGCCCTTGCAATTGCCTTGGCTGCCTTCTTCGAAAATCCTCTAGCTCTAGCGAGTTTTTCGATAGTCTGAAGGCAGTCAGACGTAGAGCTCGGAGGTTTTGATGATTTCGGGCCAAGTGAGGTTGTCTGAGAAGATCGGGTCTCATGGGAAGGCTTCTCGGAACATCCACCATCCATTCCAGTACCTCTGGAAACCAGCTCCTTGACGGCCAGAACGGAGCTATCAGTGTCATTCTGGTCTCCTCGTGCGAAATGAACTTCTGAATCACTATGTAAAGGATCTTGAACGGAGGGAAAGCATAAACCTCCATGTGTGACCAGTTCATCAGAAAAGCGTCTATGTGCAAAGCTTCGGGGTCTGGAACCGGAGAGCAGTAACACTCTAGCCGTTTGGTCTTCGCGGTGGCAAAGAGATCCACGAGAGGTCGACCCCATAACCGCCACAGACTCTTGCAGATGTCCAGGTGCAGAATCCATTCTGTAGAGAGAACCTGACCTTTCCTGCTGAGTCTGTCTGCGCTCACATTGTTGACCCCCTGGATGAACCGCGTCAAAAGAGTCACCTTCCTTTCCTCCGCCCAGATGAGGAGCAGTCTTGCAATCTCGTACAGAGGCCAAGAGTGGGTCCCGCCTTGCTTCACAATATAGGCCAGAGCTGTCGTGCTGTCCGCATTGACTTGGACCACCTTGCCCCTGATCTGCTTTTCGAAGCCGATGAGAGCCAGATGAATAGCTAAAAGCTCCTTTTGATTGATGTGGAGAGAGGTTTGCTCCACCGTCCAAGTCCCCGAAAGCTCCTGCTTCTCTAGAGTGGCTCCCCACCCCGAATTGGAGGCGTCGGAACACAACACGAGGTCTGGGTTCCTCTGGAGTAAAGACAAGCCTTCTTTCAGTCTGGGCTCGTTGTCCCACCATTGAAGATGAGACTTGATGGAAGCCGAGATGGGAATGCAATCCCTGTCGAGGCTGTCCCCTTTCTTCCAATGGCGGTTGAGATGAAACTGAAGAGGACGCAAGTACAACCTCCCCAGGGTCACGAACTTCTCTAACGACGAGAGTCCCCAGAAGGTTCATCCAATCTCTGACGGAGCAAAGACCTCTCTTCAGGAACGTTTGGACTTTTAGGAGGGCTGCTTGGATTCTCACCGACGACGGAAAAGCCCGAAAACTCCGACTGTGAATCTCCATCCCCAAATAAAGAATCTCCTGGGATGGAATCAGTTGTGATTTTTCCGAGCTCACCAGGAGACCCAGTTCTCTGGAGAGATCCAAAGTCATCTCGAGGTCCTTCAAACAACAATCGACTGAGGAGGCTCTTATCAGCCAATCGTCCAGATACAGAGAGGCTCTGATTCCCCTCGAATGCAGCATGCTTGCCACGTTCAGCATGATCTTGGTAAACAATAGAGGAGCCGTGCAGAGTCCGAAACAAAGAGCCCTGAACTGGAAGACCTTGTTTCCGTCCATGAACCTCAGATAACGTCTGCAGCTGGGATGAATCGGAAGGTGGAAATAGGCATCCTGAAGATCTAAAGAGACCATCCAATCGTCCTTCCTCACAGCTGCCAGAACTGTTTTCTGAGTCTCCATAGTGAACGTCGAGTTCTGGACGTAACCATTTAGCACACTTACGTCCAGAACCGGTCTCCACCCCCCGGAACTCTTGGGTACTAGAAAAAGGCGGTTGTAAAACCCCGGAGACGTAACATCCTGCACTTCCTCTATTGCTTGCTTCTCTAATAAAAGAGACGTCTGCAGAAGCATGGCTTGCTTCTTGGGACCCTCTCTGTATTTGGGCGAAAGATCCACTGGATCTGTGACTAAAGGAGGATTGGTCAGGAAGGGGATCTTGTAGCCTTCCTTTAACACTTGGACGGACCAGGGGTCCGCTCCATTCCTCTCCCAAGCCTCCCAGAAGTGAGTCAACCTGGCACCCACTGCTGTCTGAAGGAAAGGGCAGTCAGACTTTACCTCGGCCGGACTTGCCCCCTCTGCCTCTAGGCTTCCTTCCTTCTGGTTTAAAAGAGCCTCTTCCAGAGGACTTCTCACGAAAGGACTGAGGTCGAAACCCAGAAGAAGATTCCTTAGGTTTACGAGAGAAGAATGACGGAGGCAAAACTTTCCTAGTCGAATGAGTAACTAAGTCATGTGTGGCCTTCTGCGTGAGGGCACTAGCCACCTCGCCTACCAATTCCTGCGGAAATAAGGTATTAGACAAAGGTGCGAAAAGAAGGCCCGTTTTCTGGTAGGGAGACACTCCTGCAGAGAGAAAAGAGCACATCATGGCCCTTTTCTTGAGAATTCCAGCTGTAAACAAGGCAGCAAGTTTGTTGGAGCCATCCCTCACACCTTTGTCCAAGCAGGACATCAAATGAACCAAACCACTAGTGTCCGTTTCCGTCATATCAGAGAACCTCTTACTCAAAGCCCCCAAAGCCCAGTCCAAGAAATTAAAAACTTCGAAGGCCCTGAACAGACCTTTAAGCAAATGGTCGAACTCTGGAATGGACCACCAAATCTTCGTTTTCCTTAAGGCAAGACGACGAGAAGCATCTACCAAACTTGAAAAATCCCCTTGGGCAGACGAAGGAAAACTCAAGCCCAACACTTCACCAGTCTCGTACCACACACTAGATTTAGAGGCTAACCTAGCGGGAGGAAAGGCAAAGGCCGTCTTGCCAAAAGATTTCTTGGAGTCCAACCAAGAACCCATTAATTTCAAGGCCCGCTTATAGGATCGAGAAAGAACCATCTTGGTATAAGCTGGAACCTTGGTAGCTTTACCTAAGATGAATTCAGAAGGCGGAGAACGAGGGGCCACAGGGGTAAATTAATCCGGGAAAATTCCAGCCAGAATAAGCATAAACTTGCGAAGATCCACAGCATGCTGATAATGCTTCTCCTCCTCATTCTCAGAGACTTCCTCAATAGGATCATCCTCATCCGACTTTTCCTCAGGCTCGTCTTCTGGCAGTGCAGCAACAGCTGCAGCCTGAACCGCAGGAACAAAGTCTGGATGGGACTGCCTGTCAAGGCCAACATCTGCGTCAACCTGATGGGGAGAAGAAGAAGTAGATTGATGCGAAACACGGACGGGTAGACGATCTTCTTCAACCAACAACTGCCTAGACCGCTTCGAATCAGACTGCTGTTGAACAGAAGAACGCTTGAAATCAGAAGGTAACTGTCGAAGATCGCCGAGAGGTCGCGTAAAGTCCGAAGACTGTTGACGCGAACGATCAAAGTAGTCAGGATGTCGACGCTGCGAATCAATGTTTTGACGCGAAGCGTCCAAAAGTTGTTGACGCGGACGATCCACTACTTCAAATCGTTGACGCGTCTCGTCCACTTGTCGACGCCGATGTTCTTCCCCGCGACCAGAATACGAAAACTGGTCAACCAAAACTCTCTGACGCGACTCATCAAAATCAACCTGGCGTTGAACACTATGACTGGGAGACCGCCTAAGCGATAACTCGTCAAGACCAGAGACCATCGAACGCCTGTGCGATAACTGGTCTGACATCGAACGCCCAGACCTAACGCCAACACCTGGTTGATAAGAATCCATCAACGACGAGAGTTGTTCCTTCATAGACACAAGCGCAGACCATTTCGGATCAACAGAACTCCTTAAAGGAAGATTCGCACCAACGTCACCACGCATTTCGGGGGAAGAAAGCCAATCCGATGGAAGAGGGGGTGCATGAATAGTAACAAGGTCCGAATCGGAAGGTATCATATCCACACGAACACGGTGATCTGTACGTTTGGCCGGAGTGCAAGCGATGGGAGAACAGAAACGTTCCGGTGAACCCCACGAACTACATCCTGGAGGCACAGGCGATTCCCGACGCTGTGAAACATCATGCGTCCGTTTAAGCGGTCTTGACGCACGACGCCAGATCTCACTCCCCGACCCTTCATCGGAAGACGGGGATAACGCATGAACCACACCTTTCCTACGATGAGGGTGAACGACCTGAGCTACGGCAACAGGAACGTTCGAGGGGACGTCTGCACGATTGATGACGCTTCTCGTTCCCTTAAGCCGTTCGACATTACTTCTCCCATGGGTTCGAGAGCTCGAAAGAGGTCTTAGGCTAGGTGAACGACAAGATCGTGCAGACGCACCCTCCGCAACACTTGTCACAACACCGAGAGAGTCACGATTTTTCGGTACAACATCAGACACTGAAACACTTTCCACAGTTCCGATAGGCTCACGGTTTTTCAATACCTTTAACTCGGAAAAGATTGTATTTCTATCGGCTGCTAAGGACTCAACTTTCTCACCAAGAGACAAAATAGCAGTAAACATGTCTTTCATAGTAGGTTCCTGATCTACCACCACAGGGGAAGGAATAGGATTAGGAACAGGTACATTAGGTAAGGCTCTATCCACAGATCGGGAAGAACTACGCCTAACTCTATCTCTCTCTAGTCTCCTAACATAACGATCGAAAGTAACAAAATCATCATCAGTTAAGGAAAGACACTCATTACACCTATCAACTAATGAACAAAATTTACCTCTACATTTCACACAAATAGTATGAGGATCAATAGATCCTTTAGGAAGTCGAGTACGACAACCTTCACTAACACACCTACGCTGAGCAGGGGAGGAGTCGGCCATTTTGAATGCTAACGTGAGAGACCGACGAGCAAAAAGTAAGGGAAATATCAATAAAGAAAATCTCAAAAAAAAGATTTCAAGATAAGAAACAAGGGAAAATAATAAACGATAGCTTAAACTCAAAAAAGAACGTTGTACATCACCAAACAACTTCCCAAGAGAGTAAAACACGAGAGCGAACTTCTATATGTCAGCCAGCTATGACGGCAGAGAGAAGAACTGAAGATGGTGTGTGGTTCCACCTGTTCTACCGCTAGGGTGCGGTTGGTACACCTGGTGTATCTTCGATAGCGCGAGATTTGAATTTTCTGCCCTGGCGTCAGGGGACTTCAGCTCTTTTATATAACCAGCGGGTAAGTTTTATATTTAAAACTACTACTTATTCTCTTCATATGAATGACCCAATCCCTGACCCCACCTCAAGTCAGCTGCCCTCTTTGCCTCACTTACCTTGCGCTTCACTTTCACAATTTTCTCTCTATATCTTTCATACTTCTCTACACTATTACTCTGCCGCCATTCTTCAAAAGCCCTCTTTTTCTCTTACACTTTTACCTTCATTCCACCACTCGCTGCCCTTCCTCATGCTGCCTCCAACAAACTTCTTGCCATACACATCACTTGGAATCCCAACAAAATTTTCTTTTACTAGCTTCCACTCCTCTAAACTACCAGTTTCTCTTACTCTCACTTTGTCATATCCCATTTTCAACCTTTCTTGATATTTACTTTTTACCACCGGTTTTAGTAGCTCTTCAACCCTCACTAGCTCCCTTTTACATCCACCTACTCTATTCCCCCCCTCTTTTGCTACAACTAATTTTCCTTCCACCAAAAAAATGATCAGACACCACTAGCCATACCCCTAAACGCGTGCACGTCTTTCAATCTTCCAAACATTCTTTTAGTTACCAACACAATCCATTAATGCCCTTTCTACCACTCTTCCATTTGCCACTCTTACCCATGTATACTTGTTTTTACCTTTCTTTTTGAAAAAGCTAGAACTTATCACCATCTCTTGCTCAACACCACATCTTCCAGTCTCACCACTCTCATTTTCACCTGGTACGCCATACTTCCCAATGACACCTACCTCTTCAGCGCCCACTCTAGCATTTAAGTCACCCATGACAACTACATAATTCCTTCTACCCAGTCCTTCTACACACCTAGTAATTCACTCCAGACCTCATTCCGCTCTTCTTCACTTTTCTCACAACCTGGACCATACGCACTGACTAAAGCCCAACATTCCCTACCCAACCTAATTCTTACCCCCATTAGCCTACATGATATCTCCTTCCATTCCACTACTTTACCTGTCATCCATTCACTCAGCAATAAAGCCACACCTCTTGCTCTTCCCCTTTCAATCTCAGGCACTCTACTAGACATTTCACCAAAAATCACTTCACCTTTCCCTTTAATCTTTGTCTCACACAAAGCCCATATATCCATCCTTCTATTTCTAAACATACCCACAATAAACCATGTACTTTTTGGCAAGAGACAAACTGAGGAACATACCCACACAAATAAACCAAGTAATTTTAGGTTAAGAGAACAAATTGAGGATCATACCCAGACAATAAACCCAGTACTTTTAGGCAAGAGAACAAAATGAACACATCCACACAATAAACCAAGTACTTTTAGGCTAGCGAAAAAACTCATGATTAAACCCACACTATAAATCAAGTACTTAGGCTTGAGGACAACCAGGAATACATCCATACAAGATAAGTACTGTTAGGTATGAAAAACTAAGCAATTACACCCACATCATCAACAAAGTACTGTACTGCTGGCCAAGAGAAAATGTGAGGAACATAACCACATAACAGTGTACAGTACTATATGGCAACGCAACTATGTGAAGATCACATCCATACAACAAATCAACTACTCTTAGACAAGAGAACAAACTGAGAAACATAACCACACAAGCACCTTAGTACTGTAAAGACTTGAGAAAGCTAACACCAACACATCGAAACAAATATTGTACAAGGATAGTTCTTTTGAGAGTTTTACTGGATTGATAACTTTAGAGCATACAGCCTGATATTAGGGGCTAGGAAGATATTTGTTAATCAGGTGCAACTGTAGGGAAAACAGCACAAAATTGAAGAAAGCTATCGGACCAAAGGTACCAGAGACTTTGTATATACAAATATAAAGTGATATGTTATTTTAATTATAAAATAAATTTTTGAATATACTTACCCGGTGAATATATATAGCTGCAACTCTGTTGCTCGACAGACAAAAAACAGTAAAAACTCGCCAGCTATCGCTATACAGGTTGCGGGTGTGCCCACCAGCGCCAACTGTCGGCCAGATACCATACTAGATGTAAACAAAGACTCAATTTCTTCTCATCCCACTGCGTCTCTATTGGGGAGGCAGGGAGGGTCGTTTAATTTATATATTCACCGGGTAAGTATATTCAAAAATTTATTTTATAATTAAAATATCATTTTTAAATATTTAACTTAGCCGGTGAATATATATAGCTGATTCACACCCAGGGTGGTGGGTAGAGACCAGTTAAATATGTTTACATCGTATAAGCTAAGAGTTTTTATTTCATTTTGGAAGTTATCAATATAACAAAAACAAAATAAATAGGTACCTGGTAAGGAAGTCGACTTAGACGATTACTCTGCCTTGTAAGTACGTCTTCCTTACGGAGCCTCGCGATCCTCTTAGGATGCTGACAGACCCCTAGGAGCTGAAGTATCAAGGGCTGCAACCCATACAACAGGACCTCATCAAACCCCTAATCTGGGCGCTCTCAAGAAATGACTTTGACCACCCGCCAAATCAACCAGGATGCGAAAGGCTTCTTAGCCTTCCAGACAACCCATAAAAAACAACATTAAAAACATTTCAAGAGACAGATTAAAAGGATATGGAATTAGGGAATTGTAGTGGTTGAGCCCTCACCCACTACTGCACTCGCTGCTACGAATGGTCCCAGTGTATAGCAGTTCTCGTAAAGAGACTGGACATCTTTCAAGTAAAATGTCGCGAACACTGACTTGCTTCTCCAATAGGTTGCGTCCATTATACTTTGCAGAGATCTATTTTGCTTAAAGGCCACGGAAGTTGCTACAGCTCTAACTTCGTGCGTCTTCACCTTAAGCAAAGCTCGGTCTTCCTCACTCAGATGTGAATGAGCTTCTCGTATTAACAATCTGATAAAGTATGACAAAGCATTCTTTGACATAGACAAGGATGGTTTCTTAACTGAACACCATAAAGCTTCAGATTGGCCTCGTAAAGGTTTAGTACGATCTAAATAGAACTTAAGAGCTCTAACAGGGCATAAGACTCTTTCTAGTTCATTGCCTACGATCTCCGATAAGCTGGGAATATCGAAAGATTTAGGCCAAGGACGAGAAGGTAGCTCATTTTTGGCTAGAAAACCAAGTTGCAGCGAACAAGTAGCTTTTTCCGACGAAAATCCGATGTTCTTGCTGAAGGCATGAATCTCACTGACTCTTTTAGTCGAGGCTAAGCATACCAGGAAAAGTCTTAAGAGTGAGATCTTTCAGGGAGGCTGACTGTAAAGGCTCAAACCTGTCTGACATGAGGAATCTTAGTACCACGTCTAAATTCCACCCAGGGGTAGCCAAACGACGCTCCTTAGTGGTCTCAAAAGACTTAAGGAGGTCTTGTAGATCTTTATTGTTGGAAAGATCTAAGCCTCTATGCCGGAAGACCGATGCCAACATGCTTCTGTAGCCCTTGATAGTGGGAGCTGAAAGGGATCGTCCTTTTCTCAGGTATAAGAGAAAATCAGCTATTTGGGCTACAGAGGTACTGGTCGAGGATACAGAAACTGACTTGCACCAGTCTCGGAAGACTTCCCACTTCGATTGGTAGACTCTAATGGTAGACGCTCTCCTTGCTCTAGCAATCGCACTGGCTGCCTCCTTCGAAAAGCCTCTAGCTCTCGAGAGTCTTTCGATAGTCTGAAGGCAGTCAGACGAAGAGCGTGGAGGCTTTGGTGTACCTTCTTTACGTGTGGCTGACGTAGAAGGTCTACTCTTAGAGAAAGACTTCTGGGAACGTCTACTAACCATCGAAGTACCTCGGTGAACCATTCTCTCGCGGGCCAGAGGGGAGCAACTAACGTCAACCTTGTCCCTTCGTGAGAGGCGAACTTCTGCAGTACCTTGTTGACAATCTTGAACGGTGGGAATGCGTAGAGATCCAGATGTGACCAATCTAGGAGGAAGGCATCTATATGTATTGCTGCTGGGTCCGGGACTGGGGAGCAATAGATTGGAAGCCTCTTGGTCAGCGAGGTTGCAAAGAGATCTATGGTTGGTTGACCCCAAGTGGCCCAAAGTCTCTTGCACACATCCTTGTGGAGGGTCCATTCGGTTGGAATTACTTGCCCTTTCCGACTGAGACAATCTGCTATGACGTTCAAGTCGCCCTGGATGAACCTCGTTACTAGGGAGATGTCTCGACGTTTTGACCAGATGAGCAGGTCCCTTGCGATCTCGTACAACGTCAGTGAGTGGGTACCTCCTTGTTTGGAGATGTACGCCAAGGCCGTGGTGTTGTCCGAGTTTACTTCCACCACTTTGCCTCGAAGGAGATACTCGAAGCTTTTCAAGGCCAGATGAACTGCCAACAGCTCCTTGCAGTTGATATGCATGCTCCTCTGACTCGAGTTCCACAGACCTGAGCATTCCCGACCGTCCAGTGTCGCGCCCCAGCCCAAGTCCGATGCGTCCGAGAAGAGAACGTGGTTGGGAATCTGAACAGCCAGGGGAAGACCCTCTCTTCGGTTGATATTGTCCTTCCACCAAGTCAGACAAGACTTTATCTTTCCGGAAATCGGGATCGAGACCGCCTCTAGCGTCTTGTCCTTTTTCCAGTGAAAAGCCAGATGGAATTGAAGAGGACGGAGGTGTAGTCTTCCTAGTGATACAAATTGCTCCAGGGATGATGAGAGTCCCTACCAGACTCATCCACAGCCTGACTGAGCAGCGTTCTTTCTTCAGCATCTTCTGGATGGATAGCAGGGCTTGATCTATTCTGGGGGCCGACGGAAAAGCCCGAAAAGCTTCACTGTGAATCTCCATCCCTAAATACAGAATAGTTTGGGATGGGACCAGCTGCGACTTTTCCAAATTGACTAGGAGTCCCAATTCCTTGGTCAGATCTAGAGTCCACTTGAGATCCTTCAGACAGCGACGACTGGAAGAGGCTCTGAGAAGCCAGTCGTCCAAATAAAGGGAGGCTCGGATGTCCGATAAGTGGAGGAATTTGGCCACATTCCTCATCAGCCTCGTAAATACGAGAGGAGCTGTGCTTAGGCCAAAGCACAGGGCCCGAAACTGGTAAACCACATCTTCGAAGACGAATCTCAGAAAAGGTTGGGAGTCTGAGTGAATGGGGATGTGGAAGTAGGCGTCCCTTAGGTCTAGCGAGACCATCCAGTCTTCCTTTCTGACCGCTGCTAAGACTGACTTTGTGGTCTCCATGGAGAACTTCGTCTTTGTGACAAAGACATTCAGAGCACTGACGTCTAGCACCGGTCTCCAACCTCCTGTCTTCTTTGATACTAGGAAGAGACGGTTGTAAAATCCCGGTGATCGAAGGTCCGAGACTTTGACTACCACTCCCTTCTCTAGCAAAAGAGACACTTCCAGTTTCAGGGCTTGACTCTTTTCTTCCTCTCTGTACCTGGGAGAGAGATCGATGGGGGACGTCGCTAGAGGGGGTTTGCGTACAAAAGGGATTTTGTAGCCCCCTCTGAGTAACTTCACAGATTGTTGATCTGCGCCTCTCTTCTCCCAGGCTTGCCAGAAGTTCTTGAGTCTGGCTCCTACTGCTGTCTGAATTTGCGGGCAGTCAGACTCTGCCCTTAGAGGACTTGGATCCTTTCCTCTTCCCTCGCTTCCCTTCAGCACGAGCACCTCCTCTGCTGGAGGCTCTGCCACGAAAGGGCGGAATAAAGCGAGACGCTGGAGTGTCTATCCTCGGTCTAGCAGACAATGTAGGCAAAGGGGGAGCTTTGCGAGCCGAGGACGCAACTAGATCGTGGGTGTCCTTCTGAACTAAAGATAAGGCAATTTCCTTTACCAAGACTTCAGGAAACAGGCACTTGGAAAGGGGAGCAAAGAGTAGCTCAGATCTTTGGCATGGCGTCACTCCAGCAGACAGGAAAGAACAGAGAGACACTCGCTTCTTCAGGACTCCGGACGTGAATGAGGCGGCTAGCTCGTTGGACCCATCACGGACGGCCTTGTCCATGCAGGACATAATGAGCAAGGAAACATCCTTATCTGCAGAAGAGATTTTCCTGCTCAGGGCTCCTAAGCACCAGTCTAGGAAGTTAAAGACTTCGAAAGCCCTAAATATCCCTTTAAGAAGGTGGTCCAGGTCCGATGGTGACCAACAAATCTTCGAGCGTCTCATGGCAAGGCGGCGGGGAGAGTCTACAAGACTTGAGAAGTCGCCCTGGGCAGAGGCAGGAACTCCCAAGCCGAGAACTTCTCCCGTGGCATACCAGACGCTCGATCTAGACGAGAGTTTAGATGGGGGAAAGGCAAATGCTGTCTTCCCTAAACTCTTCTTAGACTCTAACCAGTCTCCCAACAGCCGCAAAGCTCTCTTGGATGAGCGAGAGAGAACGAGTTTAGTAAAGGAAGGTGCGGTAGCAGGCACTCCTAATACAAACTCTGACGGCGGCGAACGAGGAGCCACAGAAACAAAATGGTCAGGGAACAACTCCTTAAAAACAGCCATGACTTTTCTAAAGTCCAATGATGGTTGAGTTGCCTTAGGCTCGTCAAGCTCTGAAGGTTGATCCTCTTGTGGTTCAGCAACGTCCTCATCTGAGAGTTCCTCATCCGAAAACTGATGAGGAAACGGCAACGGAGTGGGCAACGTTTGGCTCGCTGAGTCCGGTCGCACTGGTGCATGCGTGACGGAGCCGGACGCAGCGTCATGGAACTGCTGCACAGTCTGTGAACTGTCAACAACCATGGGTGCGCGAGGACGCACAGCGTCCACCCGAGACTGTTTAGACCGTCTGGGTTGTGCAGTCAACACCATACCGGGTTGCGGAGGTTGACGCACCGCGTCAAAACAAGTCACCTCTGATGGTTGCTGAACGTCCTGAACGTCAACAACCACCTCCGTGCGTCGCCTAACGTCAACGTGCGGCTGGCAACCCAAACTGGGTCGCATCGGTGGAGGTACCACCTCAACTGGTAGACGCGAGAAAGTTACCTCAGCGTCAACAGGACGCACAACAGACCGCTTGGATGGTTGTTGGCCAGAAGGTTCAGCAGCAACCTTCTCTGCATTAAAGTCCTCCATCAAGGACGCAAGCTTGGACTGCATGTCCTGCAGCAACACCCATTTAGGGTCTACGGCAGCAGGTGCGGCAACAGACGGGGTGAGCGACGGAGGCGGTACCGCTTTGCCTCTCTTAGGCGGGGAGCAGTCATCAGATGACGGCAACGAGTCCGAACTGACCCAGTGGCTACAACCGGGACGTTGGACTTGTCCTGAAGGGACCGACTTACGTCTCAAAGGTCGTGAGACCTTGGTCCAAGGTTTCTTACGAGAAAAACCTTCGGACAACGAGGTAAAAACGGCTCTCTCGTCTTACGTAGGTAGGGGCGATCTTGGGGAGATACGCCTGATACCATGGAGGGAACGTCTGTTCGCTGATCAAGGCCTCTCGAACCCATGCGTCGTACGACATTGCTTCTCCCCTGGGCTTGGGAGCTTGCAAGAGGTCCCGGACTAGGAGGACGACAGGCACGAACAGACGAACCCTCAAGCGCAACACTGTTCACAACACTGAGAAACACTAGGCACTTTATCACTTCCCGCGGCACTTTGGCACTTTAGTTCCTTAACATCCGCCATGAGTTGATTGCGGTCACTTGCAAGGGACTCAACTCTCTCCCCCAAGGCATGGATAGCACGCATCATGTCAGCCATCGATGGTTCCTGAGTGCTAGGAGGGGGGTTAGGAACAACCACTACAGGGGAAGGATTAGGTTGAGGGGCATGAGGAGAGGAAAAATCTACCGACCTAGAAGAACTTCTCCTTACCCTATCTCTCTCTAGTCTGCGTGTATACTTCTCAAATTCGATAAAATCGAATTCCGAAAGGCCCACGCATTCCTCACACCGATCTTCCAATTGACAGGTTTTACCCCGACAATTGGAACAAACAGTGTGAGGGTCGAGAGAAGCCTTTGGAAGACGCCTATGACAGTCCCTAGCATTGCATTTTCTGAACTTGGGAACTTGTGAAAGGTCAGCCATTTTGAATTGGTCAAGGGAAAATTCCAACAAACGATCTAAGTCATCAACAATGAATCCGATACAAAAAAAAAAAAAAAAAAAAAAAAAAAAAAAAAAAAAAAAAGTTCAAGGATTTATTTGAAGAAAAACCCTGCACTGCGAAAGCTCAAAACCAAATTAAAGTACTTCACCAAATATGATGGGAAAAACTCCAGGTTTCAACAGCGAGTAAAGTACGTCTTGTCGACACGTCGACAGAGAAGAAATTGAGTCTTTGTTTACATCGAGTATGGTATCTGGCCGACAGTTGGCGCTGGTGGGCACACCCGCAACCTGTATAGCGATCGCTGGCGAGTTTTTACTGTTTTTTGTCTGTCGAGCAACAGAGTTGCAGCTATATATATTCACCGGCTAGGTTAAATATTTAAAAAGAAAAATATTTCCTAAAATAAATAACCTTACATAAGAATGGATGTGCCTAGTGGATATTCAACTGCAAAAGATATAGCAAAATTACAGGTACACAAACACCATTGGTACAAAGAATAAGCAAAACGTAAGAGCTAGGAGAAGCAGCGAATGAATATAAACATTCCTGATGTTGAGAGAAGCATTCAGCATTTTTAAAATATATTTAACAACTACCAAGAAC
>NC_090743.1:119693074-119779833 GCF_036898095.1 Palaemon carinicauda | reverse complement strand
ACTCCATTTCTGTATTGCAGTATTATGGATGATATGCCTTGCCAAAGAGAGTGGTTGGTGCTGTAATTTTTTCCCAATGTCCTCTTGCCTCCATATACTGTGATGCTTCATATCACCCTGAAAAAGAAAAATGTAAATCAATGTTATTTACGCTTGCAGTTTAGAGTAATGAAAACAATTAAGCAAACGTCTGAACTATATGTAAATTCTTGCGATTAAATATTCTTGACTATCTTTTGTTTGAAAGTTTTTTCTATACAATCCAACATCATACAGAGTACATCATATACAAACAATTATTTACCAGTAATCAACAAATGCTCATGGGCACACCAATACCTACCTGCTCTTATATTGAATTTGATATTGGTGTCATAACTTGATCAAATATTCTGAGAACAAGGGACATCGCAGTCCAGTCATCTGTCCTAGTAGTAACTTCAAGACTTTCTCATGGCCAGATAACTATTATGTGCCTTCTGAATATATTTGAAATAGAACTGCAAAATGGGACAGCATATTAAAATGAAGAATTTGCAAATGAAAACTTCCTATATTATCATAATTATCTGCTCAATTACAAACCTAGTTAGAAAAGCATACTACAAACGCAATGGCTCGAACAAGGAAAATAGCGAAGTGAGGAAAGGACGTAAGGAAATAAAACTACTAGAGAAGTACTGTAATGAAAAATCTAAATGAAACTTTTTAAGATCTGTAACAACATCTAAAATAAACCTTTCACACAAACAATAACTTAACAAAAAATAAACACACAGGTAATTAAGACAGGATAGCATGCCAAGAGAACTCTAATCCAAGACAGTGGAAGATCATGGTATAGAGGCTATGGCACTACCCAAAACTAGAGACCAATGGTTTGATTTTGGATTGTCCTCCAAGAAGAGCTGCTTACCATATCTAAAGCCTCTCTTCTACCCTTACAATGTAAACTCACCAATATGACAAATTCTTAAACTGGATTCAAAACACTTTTATGCCAAAAGTTCCAACAGTGTACAACAGGTAAAGTGACTTGGATATTCCCTATTCATCCACATTTCACAAAGTAACTAATATCTTGTATAGAGTAAAAGAGACTAATACATCAATTGTATGCAATCAAGTCACAGAGGTGATTGGTGATTACTGGTTGATAGTTTTACTGAGTAAGGTATAAAATATTAAACTTGAAATTACTTAATGGATTCAGTAGTTCTAAAACAAGCATAATAACCAGACAATTACAATTTCTTAATTCCTATTATTATTTTTATTATTAATATTACTTGCTAAGATACAACCCTAGTTGGAAAAGCAGCATGCTATAAGCCCAGGGGCTCCAACAGGGAAAATAACCCAGTGAGGAAAGGAAAAAAGGAAAATGAAATATTGTAAGAAGAGTAACAAAATTGAAATAATTATCACATAACTAAAAACTCTCAGCAAAACAAGCAGAAGAGAAATATGATATTTTCAATTTAAAATAAATTTTTGAATATACTTACCCGGTGAATATATAAATAGCTTACGTCTCCGACGGTCGACAGATTCCAAAAACTCGCGAGCAATCGCCATGAAGGCTGCCGGGTGTTCCCACCAGCGCCGACTATCGGCCAGATACCGCATATACTTCTCCATAAGTTCAGTTCTTCTCAGTCCGTAGGGTCTCTATCGGGGAGGAAGGGAGGGCCTTTAATTATATATATTCACCGGGTAAGTATATTTAAAAATTTATTTTAAATTGAAAATATCATTTTTAAATATTAAACTTAGCCGGTGAATATATAAATAGCTGATTCACACCCATGGTGGTGGGTAGAGACCAGTATCAAAACAATAAAGGCGTATATGCTCAAGAGTTTTTGACAAATATTCAAAAAACAAACTTAAGTATAGGTACCTGATAAGGAAGCTGACTCTGATGAATACTCTGACTCATTAGTCCGCTATCCTTATGAAGCCCAGCGATCCTCTCAGGATGCTGAAAGACTTCTAGGAGCCGTTATAATCAGGGTGAACACCCCTACAACAGGACCTCATCAATACCCTTAATCTGGGCGCTCTCAAGAAACAATATTTTGACCACCCGCCAAATCAAAAGATTGCGAAAGACTTCTTAGTCTCCCGTACAACCCAAAACACGATTAGAAATTTCAAGAGAAGATTAAAAAGATATTGGGATTAAGGGAATGTAGTGGTAGAACCTTCACCCACTACTGCACTCGCTGCTACGAATGGTCCCAACGTGTAGCAGTCCTCATAAAGAGTCTGGACATCTTTCAAGTAATATGAAGCGAACACCTACTTGCTTCTCCAAAAGGTCGCGTCCATAATACTTCTAAGGGATCTATTTTGTTTAAATGCTACTGAAGTTGCTACCGCTCCAACTTCATGAGCCTTAACTTTTAGCAAATTACGATCCTTCTCACTTAAATGATAGTGTGCCTCTCTAATCAATAGTCTAATAAAATAAGACAACGCATTCTTCGACATAGGCAAAGAGGGCTTTTTAACGGAGCACCATAAGGCCTCTGAAAAAAACCTCACAGCAGTTTAGTTCTAGATAAATAAAACTAAGAGCTCTAACAGGGCACAGCACTCTTTCAGCTTCATTCCCAACAATCTCAGATAGACTGGGAAGTTCAAACGATTTAGGCCATGGACGAGACGGAAGTTCATTTTTGGCCAAAAAACCAAGCTGAAGAGAGCATGCTGCTTTATTGGCGGAGAAGCCGATATTCTTGCTAAAAGCATGTATCTCACTAACCCTTTTCTCAGAAGCCAAGCTCACCAAGAAAAGTGTCTTGAGGGCAAGATCCTTCAGGGAGGCCGAACTTAACAGTTCAAACCTGTCTGACATAAGGAACTGCAGGACCACGTCCAAGTTCCAAGCAGGAGTAGAAATATGACGCTCCTTGGAAGTCTCGAAAGACTTAAGAAGGTCTTGAAGATCTTTGTTATTAGATAGATCCAAATTTCTATGCCTGAAAACAGATGCTAACATGCTTCTGTAGCCTTTCATGGTAGATGCAGAAAGGGAGCGACCATTTCTCAAATAAAGCAGAAAATCTGCAATCTGCGCTACAGAGGTACTGAAAGAGGAAATAGAGGAGGACTTGCACCAGTCTCTAAATACCTCCCATTTAGATTGATAAATCCTGATGGTAGAGGATCTTCTAGCCCTCGCGATCGCTCTAGCTGCCTCCTTCGAAAACCCTCGAGCTCTAGAGAGTCTTTTGATAGGCTGAAGGCAGGTAGACGAAGCGCGGGGAGGCTTGATGAAATCTCTTTACGTGAGGCTGACGCAGGAGATCCATCCGCAACGGTAGACTTCTTGGAATGTCTACTAGCCATAGAAGTACCTCTGTGAACCACTCAGTCGCGGGCCAGAGGGGAGCAACCAACGTCAACCTGGTCCCTTCGTGAGAGGCGAACTTCTGAAGAACCTTGTCTAGGATCTTGAATGGCGGGAAGGCATAGATGTCTAGGCGAGACCAGTCCAGCAGGAAAGCGTCTATGTGGGCTGCCTCTGGATCTGGAACTGGAGAGCAGTAAGTCGAGAGCCTCTTTGTCAGTGAAGTCGCAAAAAGATCTATGGTGGGTTGACCCCATGTCATCCATAGCTTCTCGCACACAGTCTTGTGCAACGTCCACTCCATGGAGATGACTTGTCCTCTTCTGCTGAGGCAGTCCGCTAAGACATTCATTTCTCCTTGCCCAAATCTTGTCAAAAGAGAGATGTTACTTGCCTTAAATGGAGTTCCTTCTGATCCGTAGACCAAAGACCCGAGCATTCCAGACTGTCCAGTGGCGCTCCCTAACCCAAATCCGATGCATCTGAATACAACACATGGTTTGGGTTCTTGATCGCAAGAGAAAGACCTTCTCGAAGTCTGATGTTGCTGTCCCACCAAGTCAGACATATCTAGACTGAGTTGGAGATTGGGAAAGAGATACTCTCTAAGCCCTTCTCCTTGTTCCAATGGTTTAGGTGAAAATGGAGAGGGCAAAGGTTGAGTCTCCCCAGAGAGATAAACTGCTCCAGCGATGAAAGAGTTCCCACGAGGCTCGTTCAAACTCTTACAGAGCAACTGTTTTTCTCTTGCAAGTGACAGACTTTTAACAGAGCTTGTTCCATTCTTGTGGGAGACGAAAAGGCCCGAAAAATTCGATACTGTATCTCCATCCCCCAAAAAAAGAATAGTCTGGGATGGAGTACTGTAAGTTACGACTTCTCTACGTTCACTATGAGATCTAGCTCCTTGGTTAGGTCTAATGTCCATTAGAGGTTCTCCAGACAGCGATTTAATGACGACGCCCTGATTAGCCAGTCGTCAAAATAAAGGGAGGCTCTGATTCCTCAAAAAAAATGTAGAAAGCTTGCTACATTTTGCAAGAGCCTTGTAAAAACAAGAGGAGCAGGAATGAGGCCGAAGCACAGTGCTCAAAATTGGTACATAACTTTCCCGTCCACAAACCTCAGATATTGTTGAAAGTTTGGATGAATCGGGATGTGGAAGTATGCATCCTGAAGGTCGAGAGAGACCATCCAGTCGCCTTCCCTTACTGCTGCCAAGACAGATTTGGTAGTCTTCATCGTGAACTTTGTCTTGACAATGAACACATTGAGCGCACTTTCATCTTAAGTACTCCCGCAGTGAACATGGCTGCCAGTTCATTGGAGCCATCCCTTATAGCCTTGTTTATGCATGACATAATTTGTACAGCAATACATTGACAGCTGGAGAGACCTTCTTACCTAAGGCTCCCAGGGACCAATCCAACAAATAAATACTTCAAACGCTCGAAAAAACTCCTAATAGGAAATGGTCTAGCTCTGAAGCAGACCATAAAATCTTGGAGCGTCTCATGGCTAGACGACGAGGAGAGTCCACAAGGCTTAAGAAGTCTCCCTGGGCAGAGGCAGGTACTCCCAAGTCGAGAACTTCTCCTGTGTCACACCAGACGCTCAAGCGAGAAGCTAATTAAGAAGGAGGAAAAGCAAAAGCAGACTTTCCTAAACTTCTCCTGGATTCCAACCAGTCTCCCAGTAAGAGCATGGCTCTCTTGGAAGAACAAGAGAGAACTGACTTCGTAAATGTAGGAGTCGAAGAAAGTCATGCCAAGAGTAAACTCAGACGGCGGAGCAGCCGTTACAAAAAGAGTAGGACAAAATTTCCCTAAAGAAATTCATAATTATAAAACAAGGGATTGTTGGACAACCCTAGGTTACTCCTCTTCTGAATGAATCCCCAAAGGTACATTAGTTGAAAGGGGGTCATCAACTTCTTCAGAAGGCACATCATCTGATAAATCTAAAGTCTTGCGAGAAGGAGATTTATATTCAGAATGACGTGAAGGAAAAGCCTGACAGGCTACATCAACTTGTATATGAACAGAAGTTAAAAGTTGGAGGGTCGATGTCACGTTGTGACTGCAGAGAATGTTATTCTACTACACGTCGTGACAGAAGTGACCGACGTTCAAACGTCACATAGTAACAGCGGTGACTGCTGTTCGATGCTATATCGTGACTACGGTGACTGACCCTCGACGCCACGTCCTGTCTACGGTGTCTACCGCTCAACGTCACGTCGTGTCTGCGGTGTCTGCAGCTCAACGTCACGCTGTGACTGCAGTGGCTGACTTCAAAGCGATCAAAGTTACATCGAGATTTATGCTCCGCATCTCGTTTAACAGCAAAGCTGACACTAGGGATAACGTCAGCGTGACGTAACAAAGCTCGTTTAGAAGGTTGAAGACCTGAATCACGTATCCCAGAACCGTGACGTACAAAAAGCAAAGGATCCTTTCGCACAGGAACAGGATCGTAAGCTTCTATTAAAGAAGAAAGCTTTAACAGCATATCTTGCAAAACACTTAACTTCGGATCAACCTGTGACTGCGGTGGCTGACGTTCAAACGTCACGTAGTAACAGCGGTGACTGCTGATCAATGCTATATCGTGACTACGGTGACTGACGCTCGACGTCACGTCGTGTATACGGTGTCTACCGCTCAACGTCACGTCGAGTCTGCGGTGACTGCAGCTCAACGTCACGCTGCGCACTCTGAATAGATCGTGACGTTGGAAATGTTTGTACAAGAACGTCATCGCTATGAACGGGACTCTCATGATGACTACAGCTAGGACGTTGAACTTGTTCTGAAGGAACTAATTAACGTTTCAACCGTCTCGAAACCTTACGGAAGACGAGGAGAACTTCGTCTCTCCTGTCTTATGGCAAGGACGTGCTTGACGAGCAATGTCTGATACCTTTGAGGGAACGTCTGTTCGTTGGTTTACATCTCTCACTCCCTTAGGTCCTACGACATTCCTTCTCCCTGGTGCAGGGGAGCCTGAAAGAGGTGTCGGACTAGGCAAGTGACAAGCACGAACAAACGAACACTCAGCAACACTGAACATGTTTTTCGCACTTTCTTCACTGATATCGCATTTTTAAATAATTTCACATTAGACATGAATAAAGCTGATTTCTACCTGAAGCACGCAATTCTCCCTTAAATCAAAAGGTTAGAATTGCGAAATATGTCGTATAATGTAAGCACATTAGTACAAAATGAAACACATGCAAAAATTAATAAACATATACATATATATCGAATAAAACAGAAATATATAAAGTTAAAAAGATCAGTGACTGGAGAGGAGACTAAAACTAGTTCACTAAGGACTACGTTTTCAATCTCTCACCGTACAGTGCCTTGGGATGAGAATAAAAACTAGAACGTTTTATCCTCTCTCCCCGTACAGAGACTTAGGACGAGAGTAAATATCTGAATCGAGAACAACGTTACTCACTCCCAAACTCCTTGTACAGTGTACAAAACGTCAAAATCGATTTACTCTTTCTGCAAAGTGAAACCGTGTTTCTCTCTTTCTCTATCGTAACGATAGAGCGCAAACTGCGTAGCATAAATAAACCAAACGTTAGTTCATCTTTGAAAAACAGCACGAAGACTATTCAAAGAATAAATTTCTAAAAATATTTTCTAAAAATATTCATCTCATCAATCTAAACAAAAATAAAAGTTGAATGGGCTCAACGTCGTTTAACTTCGTTTTCCAAGTCAGGACCACCTACAAAGAATAGGCAAAGGTCGCTTGTAAACAAAAAAAAAATTTATATCGGTGTTTAGTATAAATGGAAAGCGAATCGAAGAGGCCTAATAAAGGCGGGTGAGATATAAAATATATCGAGGTAAATCTATAAATATCAACAATTTATAAAGTGATAAAATAATTACTAAAAGCCTTTAACACACTTCCGTACACTGAGGGAAGGGTCGGCCATCTTTTCTCTATAGAAAAACCAGAGCGAGATTAAAAAAGCAAGGGTAAAAAATTTTCCTCTCCTTTCAAAAGCATTTCTTTTGAAGATCGTATTGCTTGAGAATAATCCTACACGGCGAAAGCAATAAAACTAAAACCAAGTACTTCACCAATCGGTAGAAACTTGAGGTCAAGCGCGAGCGGAACCAATGTTGTCTGGACCACCGACAGAGAAGAACTGAACTTATGGAGAAGTATATGCGGTATCTGGCCGACAGTCGGCGCTGGTAGGCACACCCGGTAGCCTTCATGGCGATCGCTCGCGAGTTTTTGGAATCTGTCGACCGCCGGAGACGTAAGCTATTTATATATTCACCGGCTAAGTTTAATATTTAAAAATGATAGAATAGTGTGCCCGAGTGTACCCTCAAGCAAAAGAACTAACCCGAGTGTGGAAGACCATGGTACAGAGGCTATGGCACCTCCTAGAAGAGCTGCTTGCCATAGCTACAGTCTCTTCTACCCTTACCAAGAGGAAAGTGACCACTGAACAATTATAGTGTAATAGTTAACCCCTTGTGTGAAGACGAATTGTTTGGTAATTTGTATCGTCAGGTGTATAACAGGGAAGAATATGAAAAGAATAGGCCAGACTATCCAGTATGTGTGTAGGCAAAGGGAAAATGAACCGTAACCAGAAAGAAGGATCCAATGTAGTACTGTCTGGCCAGTCAATAGACCCCATAACTCTTCAGACAGCAGGCTTTCAAATAAACATCAACGGCTACTTGAAGTTAGCAAGCATTTCGCAGGCAATTTCAAGTACTCAACTCAGGGAGTTTGGGATGTATTGCTGGTAAGTATCATTCAGAGTATCTAATCAATAAATTAGTTAAAGATATTAGAGAATAACAAATAGCAAACAGTGGTTTCCACAATCCTATTTTCTTGCTCAGTTCATTTTCTTAGAAAAGTTGGATTCAAAATCACTAAACTACTATATTCTTACAGAAAGTACCAAAAAAAATAATTGCAAACTATGAAACCTCTAAACGAAACCGATATACTGTACTGTACTACTTTACAGTATTGTTTAAGATTTTCATGGTACTGCTGATATACATTACACAAAAACAAAACTACAGTATTTAGAAATAAATACAATTTTGAGTAATTTGTATTTTTCCTAACTATACAAACCTTTGACTTTCAATAGGAGTATGCTTTCGGCAAAGTTGGATACAGCTGTTAAAAATTAACAAGGCAACGCTAAGTTAGCCCGTCTGACAGGCCATAGACTTCGCAATTTTACCTTAAAACTATGACTTGCAGGATGGGTGAGGCAGGAAGTGTAGCTTGTAGGATTCATTCTTGTAAGATTTGGAAATATTTTGAAATTACTTTAAAAATGTGATTTGTTCATAAAACACCAAAAGAAAAAAAAAACTAATTTTTTCTAACTATATAAACAAGTTTTCCTAATGTTGATTTTCTATGACCAGATGAAAAAGAAAAACTAGGTTAAATTATAATTATACAGTAATAGATTACTTAGAAAGTCTACTGCTGGGCAGCCTTACATGGTGCTGTGATGCAAGCTCAACTATATCTTGGTCAAAGACTTGTGGGGTGCATGAGGCAGGACCTTTGCTTGAATGACTTTAATTTATTCTTAAGCAGATACAAACTTCCGAGTCATTATAAACGAACTCTCCCTTAGGTAGAAAGAAGTCTCCATGAAGAGGGGTCACTCACTTAAGAAACTTACAAAAGTGAAACCAAGCTTTAAGCAAAAGTCAAAATCCAACTGACTTTTGAAGAGGCAGGGTTGTAGTGCCTGTAATCTCTAGGTTCAAACGATGATAGAAGTGAAGCTTTATCAAAATTAGGCATCAAAATATCAAATTACAAGATGCAGTATTATCCTCATTGTCGTCATCTCCTCCCATGCCTATTGAAGAAAGGGCCTCGGTTAGATTTCGACAGTCGTCTGTATCTTGAGCTTCTTAATCAATGCTTCTTCATTCATCATCTCCTATTTCACACTTCATAGTCCTCAGCTATGTAGGCCTGGATCTTCTAAATCTTCTAGTGCCTTCTGGAGCCCAATTAAATGTTTGGTGAATTAATCTTTTTTGTGTAGTGCAAAGAGGATAAGCATTGATAATAAGGAACTTATTCTTAAATGCATTAGGGTGTGATCCACGCGAGTACCCGAGGACCCCATCTTGCAAGTATATTCAGACTTTATCCACATTTCAAACTCTTATAATGCAGAGAATAACTGATGCCGTGATAAAGGGTTGAATGGCCAGTAAGAGCATAGGTAGGACCTAGAGAGGTGTCCAAAGATCTGTGTGTATAATCTCTCAGGTAGTGGCCTATGAAGATATTCTCTTCTCCAGACACCTGTACTAAAAACTTGGGCTAATAAGTGGTTCTTGCGGGGAGCCAAAGGCCAGATTCCACCGGGAATTGAGTCGCCACTGGAGAGATCTCATCCTGAGGCGACAGTTGGGAACTGGAAGGACCAGAGATGAAAGGTGTCCGAGAGGACATAGCCACATCTGGGCTAGAAGTTCTTCCCGACCGAGAAAGGGTCGTCAGCCCTGCTATTCTGTTGTTTGATGGGAAGGCTTTGTGGAGATTGGTGTACTGTATATTATCATCCCTAGGTATACCAGTGTCTGCGTATAAAGCAGGGAGGAGTTCTCGAGGTTTACCATAATCCCCAGATCTTGGTAATGCCTCGGAAGTTTGTCTCGATGTTGAAGAAGGGTTGACACCGAGTCTGCTACGATTAGCCAGTCGTCCAGATAACGAAGGAGATGGATGCCAATCCTTTGTGCCCAAGATGACACTAGGGTGAACACTCTGGTGAAGACTTGAGGTGCTGTGGAAACACCGAAGCACAGCACCTTGAACTGGTATTTCCTGTTGTCTAGGCTGAATCTTAAGTACTTCCTTGAAGACAGATGGACTGGGATCTGGAAGTATGCGTCCTTCAAGTTCAGTGAGCACATAAGTCCTGTGGTCTTATCGCTAGTCTGACCATGTCTCCCGTCTCCATGCTGAACGGAGTTTGTTTGACAAACTTGTTCCGAGCTGAGCGGTCGATGACTGGTCTCCAGCCTCCAGACGCCTATTTCACAAGAAAGAGTCGACTGAAGAAGCAAGGGGACCCGTCAAAGCCCTCCTGGAGAGTTCCCTTCTTCAATAGGGTCTGGACTTGTGTTCGAAGGGCCAGCCCCTTTGCTGATCCTATGGCAACAGAGTCCATAGACACTGGATTCCTGGTCAGGAGAGGGAGAGCTATTATGAACAATATGCGATACCACAGACAAACCTCAGAGGATGTTCAGGGTTCGGCCCAGAGTTGCTTCCACCTGTCCGAGCAACTTTATAGGAATCCCCCTACTGATGGACAAGCAGGGGGAGTGCCTATCCCAGTGTTTGTGGACTCAGCCACTCCCTCTAGGATATTTTCCTCCCCTGGAGGACTTAGTGGCCATCCTGTCCTTGGCAGGAAAGGGTTTCTTAGACACCGTGGTCTTCGCTGCTGCCTTGTTCGTCGTGGTCTTGGCTGGACGGGACTGCTGAGGAGCTGGTGGTTTATAGGGCTTGAAAGTCAAAGCCTTATGGATGAATGAGTCCTGATGGGACAATCCATCTCTCAGCAGCATGTTCCACGTCCTTAGGCTCGAATAGATGGGCACCCTCTGAGCCTATCAATCTCAGCATTTAGGACTTCTTGGTGGAATCTCTCGGACACAGCATCCCGACGTTTCAGGATGGTATTTGCACACAAAAAAACTTGGTAGGCGAGAAACTCGAACCTGCGAGTGCTGGAGAGCAGGAAAGTCTCCATTACTTTCCAGGTATATTCCTTGGAGAAATCCTCAGTCTGTACCAGGATTCCCAAGTTCCTTAACCAGACATCAAGCCACAAAGTAGCCTGCATGGCGTACCACGTAACCTCCTCTTGGTTAAGGATCTCAGTTGCCGAGAAAGACCTGTCGGTTGGAGTCTTTCTCTAGAGAGACTTCCTTGGTGAGCTCTTCCAAGGAGTGATGGAGAGGAAAAGCTGGACAAGGCTCATCCAGAATCTCAAAATACCTCCTCTGTTGGACACGAGGAGGTAGGAGAAGCTTATTGGTTGAGCCAGTGGGGGGAGGAGGCATGTTTGTAGAGCTGTGGGGTGACTTTAGCTCTGGCACCCTTAACCCCTGAGACCAGGGCAAGACTGCACTTACTTTTTGGGGTTTCTGGGTGGCACCACTGTCTTTGCCCTCTCGGGGGTTATTTCTGGGTCGGTAAACTCATTGAGAACCCTATTGAGTCAGAACCTGCCAGAATGCATGTTCCGATATTTTGCTATCCTTCCGACGGACTTGCAGGGAAGTGTCCTTCCATCCCGGAGAGCTCTTCTCGGGGTTGGTCGCGGACATCCCTCGAGTGACCAGCTGTCTTTGTGGACTTAAAAATCCTAGAAGAGGACCTTGGAAGAGTCTTGGAGTCCTTGGACTCCTTCCAAGGAAGAAGGTAGGACTCCAGCATCAAAGGCTGAGATGTTGTGCCCCTCCTGATTTCTGATGGTGGTGGGGAACTCTCCGTGTGAGGGGAGGCTTCCTCCGAGGGTGGAAGGGAGGAGGTGCTTTCCTCACCCGACTCCCTCGGCAGAGGTGAGGTAGGAGAGTATCCAGAGGGAGTATCCAGAGGAAGATGCAGGAGGAGCGGGTCTTGATGGTCTAACCGGAGTCAGCTTTACCCTCGAGGAAGTGACCGTGTCTGAGACTCCTCTTTTCCTCCTCAGGGAAGAAGAAGCCATGGTTGCTTGCAGAGGGTCTGCTGGAGCTATAGGATGCTCCGAAGAGTGGCCAGACAGAGCAGGATTGAAGACCTGCACCACTGAACCATGGCTGCTGACTGACAGACACACTGTCAGACAGACCCCCTGAAAGGAAAGGGCCCGAAGGTAAGCTACGAGGAGTCTCTGCTGTAGGTGGGTCCGCCTTAGAGGAAGGCAGTTTCGGAATCCTGAACCCGTCTGTAGAGGCCTGTTCCCCTTTCCCCAGCGGACACGCTGAAAGGCATTTGGTGACCTGTCAATGTGATGTTCCTGTTGATGGTCACTACACAAGTGTGCATGTGAGCGCTGGTGCATTGGCGAGCGCTGAAGCTGTGAGCGCAAGTGCACAGGAGTGTTGGCGTGCAGTAAGGCGCTGTGCAGTTTTGCGATGTTTCCCTAGAATGTGCAGTAGAGCGTAGGATTGTGTTGGCGCGCAGTAAGACGCTGCGCAGGAGAGCGTTGGCGGGCAGCAAGACCATGCGCTGGGAGTTGTGCAGTCCCCTTAGATTGCGCAAGCGAGCGCTGGCGCGGAGTACGACACTGAGCAGGAGGTTGCTGGAGAGCAGCTTCAGTAGAACGCAGGTGCGTAGGCGAACGCTGGCGAGTCAGAGGTTGCTGAGGAAGCTTCGGCACTGGAGAGCGCAAATGCGCAGTGGAGCACTGGCACTTGTGCTCAGGAGAGCGTTGGCGAGCTGGAGACCGAAGTTGCGCAGGAGCGTGCTGAGGTTTCGGCGAGCGCTGGCAAGCTTCGGCTGGAGATCGCAGTTGTGCTGGCGAGCTCGGGCTGGAGAGCACAGTTGCGCTGGTGAGCTGGCTCTCTGTGGCGAGGTTGCGCTGGAGAGCGCGGCAATCGGGTGATCGCTGGGGCACTGGAAGGGGCTGAATACGAGCAGGTGAAGGCTTTTTCTCTAACGAACGCCTTAGCATTGTAGAGCGCTGACGAGCTGGAGAGCATGGGCGTTCTCTAAAGCGTGACGGAGTAGGCTGGCGCTGACGAGATGTTGGTGAGCACTGGTGTACTGCAGGGTTCTGGCGAGCTGGAGAGTTAGCGCGCAGCTGCACGCTTAGGTAGGACCTCAGGAGGCTGTACCGGAGACAAAAACAGTGATGGTAGGCAAGCTAGTAAGAAGCACAGGAATAGGGATGTGCCCTTTGGAAAGGCGAACATCCACTGGAGATCATGAACGATCTACAGAAGAGTCCAGGACCGAAGTCCGAGGACTAGCACCAGCGTCATCGGGAAAAGGTCCAGAAACAGGCAAAGGTCGAGGGCCAGGAGACGACTGAAGCGGAGACTCCTCTGCGGGGGACAGCTGCAATGTTAAGGCTGAAGTGCCGAAATGGTGCCTTTTCACCAATGGTGAAGGAGGGCCTCCAAGGCGAAGCGGAGGGTGAGCTCTGCGACGGAGACGCCCTCTATGGGCAGTTGGATCAGCAAGCTGACCTTGAGCAACAGCAGTCCTCCGAAGAGGAGTCTCTAAGAGAGAACTCCCCCGAGGGGAGAAACACTCGCAGGAGACAGACGTAGGACTTAGTTTCCCCCTCAAAGGATGATCAGGAACGGGGGAAACTAAGTCGACAGCAACAGCTGGAGAGTCTGGAGGGGGAGGGGCATCAACAGAAGCCACAGAAGACACCTCTGATACCACAACGTCGATGATCGCAAGAGAATCTACCTCCGAAGTTAACGACGACGACTGCACACTTGCGCCCCGGAGGATGATCTGCAGCAAGGAGTCCTTGGAAGGCGGACCCGGAAGCCCCAAGGACGATCATACCTATAAAACAGAAGACAGACAAAGCCTTACCCAGGGGGAGAGGTGGGGTCGCTTCGCTAGGGGAAGGAACACCTCTTGAGGACCGGGGTTGGCCGCAATTAAAAGGGTCTACGCTACTACTCGACTGTCTCTCGAAAGAGGCCAAACAAGTAGGAGCTTCGGAGGAAGGTCGGGAGACTGAAGAAAAGGTCTTGGGTTTTTCCCCCTTCGAAGGAGAAATATCCCGCTTAGACTTGTTTTTGCGTCGTCGCCCAAACCTCTCCCACTGGGAGGCAGACCACTCCCGTCACTCACTACACTGATTCTTACTATCACATCGTTGACCTCTGCAGGGGGACAAAGGGTGTGGCTATCAGTCTCCACGGCCGACATAAAGGTTCCGAAGGGCCGGCCATTGAGTCCAGGGTAGGTGCGCAAGGTCACAGAAGTCAACACAAACACACTAACACACAGAAAACGCACAAAAGAATTAATGGCAGTCCAATAATAACGGCGAAGGATGAGGAACGGCATTGACCGTACACCATACGAGCCAAAGGCAAAATGAGCTAAATCACCGGTGTAAGTGGGAACAGTAGCAAGCTATCCCACCCCACCCCACCCCCCCTTTTAACTAGCGGTATGGGTTGTTAACCCTCGCAAAGTTTTAATGGCTCGTCACTTCAGCTTCACTGAAGTTAGTACCCCTAAATAAATAGCGTAGGTTTGTATTCCAGTTACGGAACCAACTAGTTCTTCCTTACATTATAAATTATAAAAAATTTGACAAATTCTATTGATAACCTAATTATTTGTCTTATTTTTTTCTTATTAAATCTTTCTAATAAGCCTCTTAAAATTCTTTTTTTTTTTCTCCCACAGTGCCCTGTTACCAGCCTAGAAATTTTTTCCCCCTTTCACCTAATATTCTTAAAGTTTACTTAAGCTCGAAGAGACCTTACCTAAAGAAGTTAGAGCTACAGTATTTATTAATTCTGCTGATTTTCCCAGAAATGAATCAACGGTCATACAACGTGTTTATTCAGCAACTCAAGGCAAAGGAAGACAAGAACGAAGTAAGGTTCTAGCTGGGTCCCCTTGCCCAGTATAAAATCAAGGGGTGGTACCCAGTGCATCCTTGATTGTTTACCTTTTACACACATGAGTATTCCACTGTTTTATCTTTTTGTGTAGTGAACAGTGTGGAGTCAGCATTCGGACACTAGGTAGTCTGCGTGCTACATCTGGCAACTGTCTGCAAACTACTACAATGGCTTATTTTCCCTTTACCTACACACACACACACCGAATAGTCTAGCCTATTCTTTACATATTCTCCATTGTCTTCCTCATACAACTGACAACACTAAGATATCCTAACAATTCTTTTTGGCTCAAGGGGTTAACTACTACTCAGTAATTGTTCAGTGGCTACCTTGCTCTTAAGGGTAGAAGAGAGATTGTAACTATAGTAAGCAGCTCATGGAGAATGACACTCCAGAATCAAACGATTTTTCTTTAGTCTTGGGTAATGCCATAGCTTCTGTACCATGGTTTTCCACTGTCTTGGGGTAGAGTTTTCTTGCCTGAGGGTACACTTGAGCATACTATTTCATCTTATTTCTCTTTCTCTTGTTATTTTCAAGATTTATTGTTTATATATGAGATTTATTTTAATGTTGTTATTGTTCTTAAACTTCTCTTGTAGTTTATTTCCCATTTCCTTTCCTCACTGGGCTACTTTCCATATTGAAGCCCTTGGCCTTAAGGCATCCTACTTAAACTACTGGAGGGTTGTATCTTAGCAAGTAATAATAATAATAATATTTGAAAGCTTTTCCAACGATATTGGTGATGATACCTAGCAAAAACCCATTGCTTTTCAGTTATGGTAGTCGACCCACCGTAACAAAACTATGGATTTCCGGCAGAAATCACAAAAAAGGTGTAAAATTTTGGTAGGCTCCCATCTAACCATTTTTGTATGAAAAAAAAAAAAAACTTTTTCCCAATAGTTTTCTTGTTGCTTAATTGCTTTTTGTTACTATGTTCCGCAATAATATTGTTTACCGATTACCACCCCCACCAACAATGGGGGAATCCCACGTAGGATTCAGGGTTTTGGGTGGGATAAAATGAAACCTAACAAATTATAAAAGAGCACAACAGCAGACACCTCCCCCCCCCAAATACTATTCATGCTAAAATAAGAGGGTGAAACAGTACCTACAGACTAACTACCACAGTTACCTCTCAAGCACCATTCTCGTATCTTAACCTACCAGGGGAGGCTTCACCCCACTCAGCAACCTCTCCTTGGACAGCCGTATCCTTACCTTAAGCTGAGACAGTCTACAATGATATACATTAACAGTTGAAGTATGAGTAGACCAAATCCATATCAGGTGTAAACAATGGTAATGGTTTAGCTCCTTTTATCATCTTAGCACAGGCCACAGGAAAAACTGATAGGTGGTGCTTCTGCCATAAGTTACTTGTTCGAACAGAAAGGGCCCAACATTTTATATTTCAAACCTCTTGGTTATTTCTCAATATGGGAATATACAAATTAACTATAACTTCTATTTCATTTATCATGTTAATAATTAGAGGTTGGGGTAGAAAGTTGTGTTTGATATATTGTCTGATAATGGGAAATAGAAGCAAAGTTTTTGCACGAAGCTACAACTCGCCCCTTGGTTAATCTTGTATAACCGATCATCAATGCCAAAAACACTTGCTCATAGGGCTAACATGTGTCGCAAAACATGTTCAGCTGGCCAGAACGCATGAGCAATGAGATAATATATACCTGGGAGAATAGTTAAAAGTAAAATGATGATACTTTAATTTATAGCCAAATACTGTACATGAACCATATATTTTTCCTACTAGCTATCTGGTTCTTTATACATTTCTGATCATGATTGTTAGGCTAAACCACCCATTTTGTAGGTAATAGGTTGGCCAGGGAACCAGCCACCAGTCGAGATACTACCACTTGAGAGTTATGGGGTCCTTTGACTGGCCAGACAGTGCTACATTGGATCCTTCTCTCTGGTTACAGTTCATTTTCCCTTTTCCTACTCATACACAGAATAGTCTGGTCTATTCTTTACATATTCTCCTGTCCTCATACACCTGACAACACCAAGATTACCAAACAATTCTTCTTCTCTAATTGTTCAGTGGCTTCTTTCCTCATGGTAAGGGTGGAAGAGACTCTCCAAGCAGCTCTTCTAGGAGAAGGACACTCCAAAATCAAACCACTCCTCTAGTCTAAGGTAGAGCCATAGCCTCTGTACCATGGTCTTCCATTGTTTTGGGTTAGAGTTTTCTTGCTTGAGGTTACACCCAGGCACACTATTCTACCTTATTTCTCTTAATTTTGTTCTCTTAAAGTTTTTATAGTTCATAAAGGAAATATTTATTGTGTTACTGTTCTTAAAATAACTAATTTTTTCTTGCTTCCTTTCCTCAATGCGTTATTTTCCCTGTTGGAGCCCTTAAGCTTATAGCATCCTGCTTTTCCAAATAAGGTTGTAGATTAGCAATTATTAATAATAATGATAGTGAAGTTGAAATCGGAGGGGAAGATGGTAAAACAAAAAAAGGCTGTTGTAGAACAACAGCTTCAAAAGCGAATGCAAGCAACGCATGCACAATAAATCCTTATCATTCTCCTAAAACTGAAAAAAAAAAAAAAAAAAAAAATTGGAGAAATACTCAACATTTCAATCGACCGATACGCAAGTTACTATGCCCCACCCCCAATCAAACGCTGTATAGAGAAAAATAGCAAACTAGCCAGCAATCGTCCAATTCTTACAGCAGATTCCAGTTTTGCTGGTACAGTAATTAAAATATCATATTAACCAAGCGAGCAATGGCAGAGCAAAATTCAATATATTAGCTCTATCAAGAAAAGCAGTACAGTGGAACCTCTACATCCGAACGTATCTACATCCGAATTTTCCAACATCCGAAGTAAAATTCGAGCAAATTTTTGACTCTACACCCGAATTTTATTTCGACACACGAAGTAGAAATTTTCGTCGTACCGGTTGTATCCGAATTTTTCGACACGCGAAGTACAATTCGAACACGTTCCGACTCTACACCCAAATGTTTTTTTCGACACACGAAGTAAACATTACTCGTACGCGTAGTCGGTGCTCATAGTGCCTGAAGTGTTTTTTATTTCCGCCGATAGAATGCAGCACATCGACCTCGGAGGGACGCTCAATTAGCGCGGCTTGGGTCAGTCCTCTGTTCTCGTCGGCTTCTTGCGGTTGTGCTCTGTGCGTTCTGATATTAACTGTGATTTAATCGTGATTTTTTACGTGCATCCATTAACGATAATTTACGTAAAGTATGGGTCCCAAGAGGCTTAGTTTTGCCAGTGGTAGTGGTAGTGGTGAGAAAAGGAAGAAGGAAATGCTTTCTATAGAAATTAAGCAGGAAATTATTGAAAAACATGAGCGTGGCATCCGCGTGAGTGAACTTGCTAAACAGTATGGCCGTAATATGTCGACGATCTCGACAATCCTTGAACAGAAGGAAGCTATTAAAGCAGTGAAACCTTCTAAGGGGATCACTATAATTTCCAAATGCCGTACCCCTATCATAGAAGAGATGGAACGACTTCTACTAGTGTGGATTAAGGATAGAGAGATCGTTGGCGACACCATCACCGAAACCGTTATCTGCGAGAAGGCGCACGCCATCTTTACGGACTTGAAGGAGGAGAGCTCTGGGGGTGATGCTGGGGAGAGTTCAACCGAGCCTTCCTCAGACGATTTCAAGGCATCTCGTGGCTGGTTCGAGAAATTTAAGAAACGGTCCGGGATTCATTCAGTTGTTCGCCACGGAGAGGCTGCTAGTGCGGACACAAAGGCTGCAGCTGACTTTGTTAAGAACTTCGAAAAGATCGTGCAGGAAGAAGGCTACGTAGAGCAGCAGGTGTTCAATTGTGATGAAACCGGGCTGTTTTGGAAGATGCCGAGTCGAACCTACATCACTGCCGAAGAGAAGAAATTGCCTGGGCATAAGCCAATGAAGGATCGGTTGACTCTTGCTTTATGTGCCAACGCTAGCGGGGACTTTAAAGTCAAGCCCTTGCTTGTTTACCATTCGGAGAACCCTAGGGCCTTTAAAGCACACAACGTCGATAAGGATCAGCTTCATGTTTTCTGGCGATCCAACTCGAAGGCCTGGGTCACTAGGCAATTCTTTGTGCAATGGGTAAACCAAGTTTTCTGTCCTTCTGTGAAGAAGTATCTTCATGAGCAGAAATTGCCTTTAAAGTGCCTGCTATGCCTTGACAATGCACCCGCTCACCCCCCCGGACTTGAAGATGATATCTTCGATGAATTCAAGTTCATAAAGGTGCTGTATCTTCCACCAAATACCACCTCTATCCTCCAGCCCATGGACCAGCAAGTCATCTCTAATTTTAAGAAGCTGTACACCAAGCACTTATTCAAGCAGTGCTTTAATGTCACGCAAAGCACCAACTTAACTTCGCGTGAATTTTGGAGGGGCCACTTCAACATCGTGCACTGCTTGAAGATCATAGATCAGGCTTGGGTGGGATTAACTCGACGGACCCTCAATTCTGCATGGAAGAAGCTGTGGCCTGATGCAGTTTCTCCCCGAGATTTCGAGGGTTTTGACCCCGAACCTGATCCCATGGTCGGTGCAGCGGAAGCCGTAGAGGAAATCGTCTCCCTTGGCAAGTCCATGGGTCTGGAGGTAGACGCAGATGACGTTACGGAACTCGTCGCCGAACATCACGACGAACTGACGACGGATGTGCTCAAGGAACTCCATGCTATGTCGAAGCACATGAGTGATGACGAGGAAGAGAGCGAGGAGGTAGAACATGTGTTAGGTTCAGCGCAAATAAAAGAGGTGTTAGGAAAATATCAAGACGTGGTCGACTTCATCGACAAATACCATCCAAAGAAATTGCAGGTTTGTCGTGTAGTTTCTCAATTCGATGATGTTTGCCTAACTTACTTTCGAAACATTCTGAAAGACCGTACCAAGCAATTATATATCGATGCTTTCTTTAAAAAAAACTGCGAAGCGAACTCGCGATGAAGAGGATGTAAGTGAACCGAAGAAAACGGCAAAGAGTGAAGAGGAAGAAAGTGAAACAGAAAACGGAAAAGAGTGAAGCAAAAGAAATTCAGTCAATTTTAAATGTAAGTGATAGTGATTAAAATTACGTAATCATCAAAAAGAAAAAAAGAAAATGTAAAAAAAAAAATATAAAATATAAAAATAAAAAAAAAATAAGCTAAGTTATGTTAAAGATCACTTAGTGTAAGTTAGAATAAGTTACGGTAGTGTTACGTTTATCGTAGTTGACCTCTCTACCTCCTCGCCGTCCGTGCGTCTCCTCTCTCCTCTCTGCGTAGCGAAGACGAACAACACCTGCGCTGGAGTTTCTAAGGTAAAGTGACGCTAAAAACCTGTTTCTTATTTATCATTTTTCGCTAATTCTTCTTATTTACATGTCTATTCTTCTTATTTACATGTCTTATCTAATTTAGTGTTCATTATTCTCATGGGAAAATTATGTGTAGTAGTTTATTAAGAAGTTATCATAGGTTTTTGGGCTCAACACCTGCGCTGGAGTTTCTAAGGTAAAGTGACGCTAAAAACCCGTTTCTTATTTATAATTTTTTGCTAATTCTTCTTATTTACATGTCTATTCTTCTTATTTACATGTCTTATCTAATTTAGTGTACATTATTCTCATGGGAAAATTATGTGTAGTAGTTTATTAAGAAGTTATCATAGGTTTTTGGGCTCAACCACGGATTAATCCTATTTCAATGTATTCTTATGGGAAAATTCGTTTCGACATCCGAACAATTTCTACATCCGAAGTTGGTTCTGGAACGGATTAAATTCATATGTAGAGGTTCCACTGTATTTGTAAAACAATGAAAACTGCTAAGAATGACTATAGAAAATAGGATAGCAAATCATGTTTTCTATGTATGAAGAAATCCTGGCCAACAAAGCAGTTATGTTTTGAAAAGTTTCATTACGACTACTCAGCAACTATTACAAAGACTTTTTCATGATAATGACAGGCAGAAACAACCAGTTTAAAAGAGTTAACTTAAATATACAATTATACTAGTAACCCGTACATTTTACCGTGTTTCAAATGAAATTTATGATACATAACAAAAAGCCATAGCTTTTCACAGTTAAGGCAGTCAGCACTCCAATAAAAATCTATGGATTTCTGGCATATTACTATTATCATCATTATATATTACTTGCTAAGCTACAACCCTAGTTAGATATGTAGCATTCTATAAGCCCAGGGGCTTCAACAGGGAAAATAGCCCAATGAGGAAAGGAAACAAGGAAAAATAAAATATTTCAAGATTTAACATTAAAATATAAATATAAACTATAAAAAAAACTTCAACAAAAACAAGAGGAAGAGAAATAGGATATAGAAGTGTGCCCGAGTGTACCCTCAAGCAAGAGAACTCTAACCCCAGACAATGGAATACCATGGTACAGAGGCTATGGCACTATCCAAACCTAGATAACAATGGTTTGATTTGGAGTGTCCTACTCCGAAAGGTTGCCTACCATAGCTAAAGTCTCTTCTACCTTTACCAAGAAGTAAGTAGCCAGTGAATAATCACAGTACAGAAGTTAACCCCTTGTGTGAAGAAAAATTGTTTGGTGATCTCAGTGTTGGCAGGTGTATGAGGACCGAGGAGATTCTGTAAGGAATAGGCCAGTCTATTCGGTGTAATTGTAGGCCAAGGGAAAATGAACCGTAACCAGAGAGAGGAATCCAATGTAAAACTGTCTGACAAGTCAAAGGACCACATAACTCTCTAGCAGTAGTATCTCAACAGGTGACTGATGCCCTAGCACCCCTACTATGTACAAGATATTATCAATACCATTCAAAACACCACATAATGCATTAAAACACGGCCTTAATTTCTACAAAACGTTTATTGGGTTCACCTGTAGAATTGTCACCCACAAGGTCATTCAGGGCGACGCTTCTACAAGTGGGGTTTCTGAAGTGACGATTTAAACGCCGACCATGAACGGCAGAGGCAAAGGATAGTGACATTACCCTATCAAGCAGGACAATGTCCTAGAGGCTGATCATCTATACATATGACCAGCAACCAAGCATGCTCTGCATTCAAGTTAGGACCAAGGAGGGCCAGGCAATTGCTGCTGATGACTCAGCAGATAGATCTTTTGGCTCCATCTTTAGCTCTCAAGGATGGGGAGGTTGCTGTAACGCAAAGACCTAATGAGTTTGAGCGGGACTCGAACCAAAATCAAGAACATTACCACATAGGCCAACTACCTGGATTTATATGCAAATGGCTATACAAGGATTTTTTTAAATTTCACATATACTGTATATAATAAATTGTTCAAAATTTCATTACTTGTTAAACTTAATAGCAATATATTCATTCAAATTATAAACATGATGACGATTCTACAGGTAATTATACAGGTGGGATACCCCGGGTGACGACTCTACAGGCGAGATTTTCGGTATTATTATACTTACAGACAGACAAAGCTTCATAATTACAGCAACAGGCATTTCCTACTGAAAAGTCATTTTCTTCAAAACACTTATTTTCACTGCAATTAAAAAAAATCATCTAAGAGATAGTAATCAATGGGATTATGTGGGTGTAGCTCAGCAGGTGCCGCTTGCCAGTACATAGGACCTTAATGTTTTTTCGATAATTGTTTACAACACCACGCTCTCCATTTACTCCAAAAAAATGCAATCCTGCAGTTCTCATCTTCTTGCGCAGTAATTAGGTAGTTATTCAAATTCTGGGAAAGCAATAATTATCAAGATATGTTGAGGAAGGGGGAAGGGGTTATATAAAGAAAATAGCTCGGTTTAGTCACTAAACGACTTGGAACTGACATGTCAACATAGTCAACCAAACAGAATTCGTGATGCCAGCGTACATAAACAGAAGTTCGTGATGCCAGCGTACATTTGATATACTGTATTTTGGGCTCAAGCCATGGCGTCCTGATGGAAAGTTCCTTTTTGGTAGCTTCCTTGGGTAAATAACTACTAAGATATTCCCAAAGAATTTAACCACAGGTTATCACAGAATTCTAACTTCTGAAGCGAGTATCCTAAAGGTTTCCCTTTTAAGACATCGTATATCAACAGGGGACGCATGTATTAACGCGCCACATAGCTATCTACACCCCGAACAGAGTTAACCTTCGGTGTGTAAAGGCGGAGAATAGCTGGGAGCCGTTCCACAGCTAATCTCGTCCGTGGCTACTTTTGGTACTCGAGACGTAAACAAACGGGCGCCATTGCTAAATGACGTCAAGTCCGTCTTCATCCTTTGTACAGTAGCTCGCCTTAGACGGATTTTCCCTGTGCTCACTTTATCGTCTTGCATCTTTATCATGTCGCTACCTTCGGCCTCGCCTTCTTCTGGAAAGTTGAGTACAAGGTTCCAGTATTGTTTAGTTAAGCTCTGACCGTAAAGTAAATATTACCTTTCGAGATATTTGATGTTTTGTAGCAGAGCTGTGCCTCTACCGGACCCGCCATTTTATGGCGTCGTTGTCGTTCTGCATGCCTTATTTAGTTAGCCGCAACAATGCTTCCGGCCTTATTTACTAGTCGATAATATTAGTTTATTTAGTCTTCATAGCTAGGAACTTTTATATCGTGTTTTGACGCTTTTTTACCGGTCATCGATTGACCCCATACCAGTTGGCTGCTATAGCCCCCAGGCCAGAGCGCCTATATCAGTGTTCATATATGATTTTTATCAGTGATCCTAGGCTTTCTTATGAAGATAGTGGCATTATTTTACAATACTATTGACTGTGATGCAAGTGTTTTCGCCTTCAGGGACCATATAGGGGATAGGTTAGTTAGTGTGCCTTTCTAACCTAACCTACATGTAGGACCCCTATATGCTTCCTTCATCCCCCTGCCCTTGGGCATTCCCTCTGTGTAGCCTTGCTCCCCCTACCACGTAAGGGGATTAAGCTCTTATCAGAGTATCTTATCGCCTCTCTGTCCTCCCTAAGGGAATGAACCCCCCTTAGGGTTGCGCCTGAGAGTGAGGAACGGCTAGTCCTTCCTCTATTGCTAGGACTAAGTCTACGACTTTCCTGCGATAGCGATATGTCTTCAATCCTTCCTAGTTCAGGACGTTCATCCCTGCTCTAGGTTAGGTTTTGGAGGGGTTAATTCTGTCCCTTGCTGAAACTATACCCATGCACCGTTTTCAGTCAGGCTGCCTCACCTTAGGTTAGGGAGTGTCCTCCCTTCCTTAGTGGCCGCTCTGGTACAGAACCCCTTCCATGGAAGACCCTTCTCTTCTCCCCTCCCCACCTATCTCTTGTATGGCCTAGCCTATACTTAGGTTAGTCTATACCCATCTGTCCCCTGTCCTACAACTCCTCCTTAGGGTGGAGTGATAGGGCTACCTTGAGCTTTTGTGTACAGTCCGCTCTGGTACATATACCCTTCATAGTGTCCTATGGGGTTAGCCACTGGATGTGTTCTGTATGCAGGGGTCTCACCCCCCCCTTGGGTGTCCCCTAGCCCTCCCTTGGGCTACCTTAGCTCCCGGTCCTCTGCGGCCCCTGCTTCTGGGTGATAGAGTCAGCCTCTATCATGGGTACACCCACTCAGGGGGGATGTCTGGGAGTCCATGGCCGGACCCCCTACATCCCTCCCTCTGTCTCTTTCACTATCCGGGTGCCGGTCCCTTGCCGCCTCCACTGTCGGTGATACCCACCTCCTACCTTGGTGACTCACTCCATATCCCCTTGGCCGCCAGTCCTCTGTGTGCCGGGGGACTGCCGCCTGCCGCCGGCTTCCAGCCGATGGCTCTCCCCCTTCCTCATAGCTTGGTCGTCCGCCCGCCCGCCGGCCCCCGGAGTGCCGGCAGTCCGGTTCTGCTATAACCATCCTTGTTCCTGTCACCAATCCGGCAATCTCCAGCTGCCGGAGCCGCCGCTCCCTCTGCCGGCGTTCCGCCGCTGTTCCGGCGGCCGCCACCCTGGTATTACTCTTGACTTTTATATTGTCTGTCCTAATGCCAGAAACTCTGCTGGAGCAACCTCCGGCGTGCCGGCGGTCTGCCGGAACCTTCCGGAGGCGTCAAGACGACTTGCACCCCCTTCTACTAGCTATCATCTAATATTGATAGCCCTACACTGCAACCAGATGGCTTGTTTACGTAAATGGATCAGTATCTTAGTACTGTTCTATTGGTAATCATGCTGTCTTCTTGCATTTTACAGATTTCCAGCATCCTGCGTGTATCTTAGCGCGGCTGGTTGCCGGAAGCCGTTACCCTTTGGGATCCTTTAGCCCCCTAATTTGGGACTGAGTGGCCTCAGTCCCAACCTTATCCTTGACAATTCCCATGGAATTCCATCTGCCCTATGGACTTCTACTGGAATTCTATCCTGTGCCTTCGGTCACCTCGGATTGTCCAAGGATGAAGCTTACGGTAACCAGCCGGGCGGGATGCACGGAGTATGTTCCTTTCCTATCTCAATCCTCTGTGCATCACACCCTTTATCAAGTTAAAATTAATGATTAATATTAACTTAGTTTAAGAGCCATTCTTATGACTCCCCCATACTCATTTTCTCTTTCTTCCACAGGAGGAGCAGATGAAGTGTGACTTCGACTTCTGCGCTGTGAAATGCCCGCACTTCTACGGGCATACGGCTTGTAGGACTCACGCCCCTTGTGCTAACAAGAAAGGGGATTTGAAATTCTGGGACCCGCTGAACTGTACGGTCTGCCAGGCTCGCCTAGTCGATGCCTTCCATAATCCTCCCTCAGCGGAGGTCAGGGACACTTCTCGGGATTAGCTACGCAAGTGGGTGCGTGGCTTCCAGAAGAATGCCACCGGACCGTACCTGGCCACTGAAGAAATGAGGTCCCTTTTGTTCCCAAAGGCCTCCCCCGATTCTGTGGTGCCCAAAGATTTGATCCCCACTGTCCAACTTACGGTGGAACCAGACGTAGTCATGGCCCAGTCCATGCACGAGTGCCACCTGGATTCCGAGAACGACGAACACATGTCGGATATTTCGGAGGGCACGGAGAAGACCCTTATGGCTCAAGGTGCGGAAGATGATGAGGACCAGGTGGAATACGCAGAGTCGGAGCAAGAGGTCGCTCCTCCTTCCATCACCGCCCCTACTCCTACACCGACGGAAGTGTCTCTCCCGTCTACCTCCGCTACCCCGGAACCCATTCCATCCGCTCAATAGATGTTCCGGATGATCAAAGCCATCATGGACGACAGGCTGAAAGAAAATCAGGAGTTCATCAGGTCCATGATGGGATCCAAAGAACCGAAGATCTCGGTTAAGGATCTCCCTGCATGCTCACACGCCAACCCCTGGAGGTATGCTGAGCATATGGTTATCGCGACCGGCAGGATCTTCGTCAGCGACAAGATCGGCACGGTCCCCCTGGAAGACGTGGAGTTCTTCCCAAACTTCGAGGCCTACCCGGACTGTTACGTCCGGCTTCGTTCTGTACCTGCCTCTAAAGAAGACACCGAACCCAAGGAGGAGATAGTGTTCGATCTCGCGAAGGCCCAGGCTATGCTAGCCAATACATTTAAAAGTAGGGGTTTTACCTGCTCTAAGCTTCCGGCCCTGAGCAAGAAGCACCCTACCTACGTCGCACCCGACGATGCAGTCCTTCCTTTCATGGAAAAGGCCTTCGCTGCGTGCCTCAAGGCTGTGGAAGAGGGAAAAGCCTGCCCTGCACTGGAGGAGTGCAGACCCTTCTCCATAGTGACTCCCCCCGACGTTCAACACTGGAAGGATATCCAGCATACTTTCGTGGTGGGAAAGCTAGATCCTGACGTCGCCGGACGTCAGTTTAACGAAGACCTCCCGAAACTCAACGATCACCTCCTTCGTCGGGAACAAGATACGAAGGAGAGGCTCGCAACATCCATGTCCCACCAGGTCCAACTCGATATCATGGCTTGTGACACCAGAGTACCAGACCACTACATGGTACTCGCCAAATCCCACATGGCAACCCTGGTGAAGGATATGTACCACTTCATGAAGGCTCGGAGAGCCTGTCGAGAATTCGTGTTCTCAGGTGCCACTGTGAAACACGAACCCCGGAGGCTGATTTCCTCCGACATCTGGGGTAAACACCTCTTTCCTTCTGACCTCGTGAAGGAGATCACCGACAAAGCCGCCACGGAGAACAGGAACCTTCTCCACAAGTGGGGCATGTCAAAGAAGAGGAAATCCTCTCAGGACGACGGACCTCAACCTAAGAGGAAATCCTCCAAACAGAAACCCCAGCAACGTCAACAAAGACGACAGTTTCCGGGACCCGCTACTCCCCAAGTGGCAGCTCAGCCACAGCAGACCTTTCAGCTGGTCACCCAACCGGTCTTGTCACAGTCACCGGTTTTCACCCCTGCTTTCAAGCAACAGACGACTACCTTTCGTCCCAAAGGTAGAGGCTCAAGCAGAGGTGCAGGCAGAGACGCGTCTCGCCGTCCCTCCAGAGGCAGAGGAGGAAAGGGAGCTAGCGGCCGAGGCAGTAAGCCCTCGGGACATCAGAAGCAATGAAGTGCTTCCGGTGGGAGGAAGACTCCGCCAATTCCAGGATCGTTGGACCTTCGATCCCTGGGCACACAGCATCGTCAAGAAGGGTCTAGGCTGGAGTTGGACTCAACCACCCCCAACCTTCCAGCAATTCTTCCAACAATCAACCCCCCTTCTGGAAGAATATGTCCTAGATCTCTTGAACAAGAAGGTGATAAGGAAGGTAAAGTCCACCAGGTTCCAAGGGAGACTGTTTTGTGTCCCCAAGAAAGACTCCGACAAACTCAGAGTCATTCTGGACTTATCCCCCCTCAACAAGTTCATAGCGAACGACAAGTTCAAGATGCTGACTCTTCAACAAATAAGGACCCTTCTGCCTCGAGGTTCTTACACGGTCTCCATAGACCTGGCGGATGCCTACTGGCACGTTCCAATGAACCATCACGCTTCCTCCTACCTAGGATTTCGACTCCAAAGGAAAAGCTACGCCTTCAGGGCCATGCCCTTCGGCCTCAATGTGGCCCCTCGGATCTTCACAAAGCTGGCGGACGCCATAGTACAACAGCTCCGCCTCCGAGACGTCCAGGTGATGGCCTACCTCGACGATTGGCTAGTCTGGGCTCCATCGCCCGAGGATTGTTTAAAATCCTGCAGCAAAGTCACCCAGTACCTAGAACACCTGGGATTCAAGATAAACGTGAAGAAATCTCGCCTCTCTCCAGCTCAGAAGTTCCAATGGTTAGGAATCCAATGGAACCTTCAGTCACACCGCCTTTCCATTCCCCAGAAGAAAAGGAAGGAAATAGCAGGGTCTGTCAAGCGACTACTGAAATCCAAGCGGATCTCAAGACGCCAGCAGGAACGAGTTCTAGGCTCTCTACAGTTCGCCTCAGTAACAAACCCAGTGCTTCGTGCACAGCTAAAGGATGCCGCGGGAGTCTGGAGACGTTCTGCATCCATCGCTCGAAGAGACCTCAAGAGACGGCTCCCAAACAGACTTCGACTTCTCCTCAAGCCGTGGTCGGAAGCAAAGGCCCTGAAAAGGTCCATTCCTCTTCAACACCCACCTCCATCACAACATCCACACGGACGCTTCGCTGGAGGGTTGGGGTGGTCACTCCCACCAAAAACAGGCTCAAGGCACATGGTCTCCCCTGTTCAAGACGTTTCACATCAACATCTTGGAGGCCATGGCGGTCCTTCTAACTCTAAAGAAACTCTCCCCGCCTCCCTCGATCCATATTCGTCTAACCCTAGACAACTCTGTGGTAGTTCGATGTCTCAATCGCCAAGGCTCAAGATCGCCCCAGATAAATCAGGTGCTTCTTCCAATCTTCCGTCTGGCAGAGAAGAAATGGCACCTGTCTGCAGTTCACCTACAAGGATTCCGCAACGTGACAGCGGATGCTCTATCTCGGACAAGCCCGATAGAGTCGGAATGGTCTCTAGACGCAAGATCATTCTCCTTCATCTCTCACCCAGTCCCAGAACTTCAGATCGATCTCTTCGCAACGAGCGACAACAATCAACTTCCTCGATATGTGGCCCCGTACGAGGACCCCAAGGCGGAAGCAGTGGATGCCATGTCACTGGACTGGAACAGATGGTCCAAGATCTACCTGTTCCCTCCCACCAACCTTCTGCTGAAAGTCCTCTCCAAGCTGAGAACCTTCAAAGGGACAGCGGCCCTAGTGGCTCCCAAGTGGCCCCGGAGCAACTGGTACCCCCTGGTCCTGGAGCTGCAGCCCAAGCTGATCCCTCTCCCGGGCCCAGTTCTCTACCAACAAGTACAGAAGTCGACTGTCTTCGCTTCATCATCGAAAATCAAGGACCTTCATCTCATGATTTTCTCTCCCTAGCCGCAAAGAAGAGGTTTGGGATCTCGAAGAAAAGTCTAGACTTCCTCGAGGAATACAAGACCGAATCCACAAGACGGCAATACGAATCATCTTGGAGAAAATGGGTCTCTTTCGTCAAGACAAAAAAATCCTAAGGAAATCACAATTGATTTCTGCATGTCCTTCTTCATTCACCTTCATGGACAGGGATTAGCAGCCAATACGATTTCGACTTGCAAATCGGCCTTGACTAGACCACTATTGTATGCCTTCCAAATTGATCTGTCCAGCGACATCTTCAATAAACTGCCGAAAGCATGCGCTCGTCTATGCCCAGCACCCCCACCGAAACCGATCTCCTGGTCATTGGACAAGGTGCTCCATTTCGCCTCCAACTTGGATAATGATTCATGCCCTCTCAAGGATCTGACTCAGAAAGTTATATTTCTCTTTGCTCTTGCCTCAGGAGCCCGAGTCAGCGAAATAGTGGCATTGTCAAGAGAAGAGGGTCATATCCTGTTTACTGATTCAGGAGACATTACCCTCTCCCCGGATCCGACGTTTCTCGCCAAAAACGAATACCCACCAAAAGATGGGGCCCCTGGAGAATATGCCCCCTGAAGGAAGATGCCTCTCTATGCCCAGTAGAGCCTCAAGGTCTATCTTCGCAGAACTTCGAACTTTGGTGGAGGCCAACTCTTCAAAGGAGAAACATCGGGCAGCGACCTGTCACTGAAACAACTAAGAGCGAAAATCACCTACTTCATTCGCAGAGCGGATCCCGACAGTACACCCGCCGGTCACGATCCTAGAAAAGTTGCATCGTCTCTGAATTTCTTTCAGAGTATGGACTTCGAAAGCCTTAAAAGCTTCACAGGCTGGAAGTCCTCGCGTGTTTTCTTCAAACATTATGCGAAACAAGTGCACGAAGTCAAACATTTTGTGGTAGCCGAAGGTAGTGTTATGAAACCTGCACCTAACTCTGCATAGAACAGCGAGTTACTTGGGACTAACTCTTCGGGTGCCTATGTTGACCCTCGAGCGATACATAGTGATGTCGAAAACACTTAGTGCTTTCTTATAACTGTTCTTATCCCAGGTGAAATGTCATAGTCGTCACACAAGTGCCGCATGCCTAGAGCATGATGTGTTTTAATTAAAGACTGACGTTCCTCGAGAACGAGTGCCTACTAATAAATTTGAAATTCCCTTTCAGATTCAAGAGCAAGTCTTTATTACTATGTACATTATAATTTACTGTAAATTAACTTTACTTATTACTGCAATTCATTTAATTTCTGCAACTGTGAAATAAAATTCCTATTTTATTACTTGTGCGTCTCAATCCGCTCCTACTTACTATGAAATACATGCCTGTCATAGTTTTATTATCCCCTTCCCTATGGTTCATGGAGATTTTAAGGTCCTAACCCTTATTATATATTCACTCTTACAATGTAATATTCCAATACGAATACTTACTCTTCATACCCTGGAGACGAAACTAACCTTCTCAGCACACAGTGTCCAACCACCACTTGTCTGCCTTCCAGAATGTTCCGATACGAATGCCAACCATTCAGTCTCGTCTCCAAGTTCTTCAGGTTCTTCTAACAAGGTGAATAGCCCTTCGATAACCACTTTGATCTCGGCATGGCCCGTGGGAACTTCACTGCCAAGGGGGGCAGGAAGATTCTTCCCTACGGTTCTTTCATTAAGATTACTATGCTATATTGTTCAAAGCCCTTGGCACTTACCCAATAGGGGAAAATCTACCACGATACATTGATTCTCTGGTATTCTTCCATCAGGACGCCATGGCTTGAGCCCAAAAAATGGATTTTGAGCGAAGTGAAAAATCTATTTTTGGGTGAGATAGCCATGGCGTCCTGATGGACCCTCCCTGCTACTTCGTCCAGTTTTTAGGTCCCACCCTGCTCTGCTGTATCATGGTGATCGGCAAGCAACTGGCTTCAGGATGAAGACGGTCGCGACGTCATTTAGCAATGGCGCCCGTTTGTTTACGTCTCGAGTACCAAAAGTAGCCACGGACGAGATTAGCTGTGGAACGGCTCCCGGCTATTCTCCGTCTTTACACACCGAAGGTTAACTCTGTTCGGGGTGTAGATAGCTATGTGGCGCGTTAATACATGCGTCCCCTGTTGATATACGATGTCTTAAAAGGGAAACCTTTAGGATACTCGCTCCAGAAGTTAGAATTCTGTGATAACCTGTGGTTAAATTCTCTGGGAATATCTTAGTAGTTATTTACCCAAGGAAGCTACCAAAAAGGAACCTTCCATCAGGACGCCATGGCTATCTCACCCAAAAATAGATTTTTCGCTTCGCTCAAAATCCGTTATTTAAAATTTAGTTAATCAAAAATTGAGTGATTACTCAAAAATGTCACTATTTGTAAATTGCATATTTTCTGGACACATTTGAGTAATTAATCCATTTTTAATTAAGTATATTTTGAATATACAGTATGTCAAATGTACGCTGGCATCACGAATTCTGTTTGGTTGACGATATTGACATGTCAGTTCCAAGTCGTTTAGTGAGGAAACCCAGCTACTTTGTTTTTATAACCCCTTCCCCAACATATCTAGCTAATTATTACTTTCCCAGAATTTAAATAACCACATAATTACTGTGCAAGATGAAAACTACTGGATTGCATTTTTTTGGAGTAAACGGAGAGTGTGATGTTGTAAACAATTACGGATTTTTCTTTTTCAGCAAGAGAAGCGAGCGCACAGTGGATCAAAAACCATAAAAAAAAAAAAAATCCAGTCTTAGACTGTAACAGGTTTTCGGTTTATTAGCTGTTGAAATAAAGGTCAAATTCAGTGAAAGCACATTTACTGCAGCTAACACTTTTTACTGTTCAAAATGTTGTTCCGTCCTGAACTATAATTTTACCCGATTTTCTGAGGTGACAATTCTAAAGGCGATCTGTTTATTGGAGTCCTGAAATTTGACCGATGACACCATACTTAACACGTGGTTACCATACAACTCTCACCAAAACCGGAGTATCAAAATTCAATTTTACTTGTAAATTTACGTATTAGGCATTGAGGATAATATTGGGCCCAGTAGCAAAGACTATTACAACCTACCATTGACCTAACGAGGCATTCATGTGAATAATTCAATAGCAAATCTTTAAGAGTTATGTAAGCGTTCTTCAAAGTTCATAACATATAAGATAAATATAATTCCGTAAATGATGGCTTACCGGTTACTATAAAGATAGTGGTGGCCACATGGGAGTGTCATTGCCACATGCATCGGAAAAAGCTCATCGTTAATACTTTGAAAACTGCCGAAATTTACCTATTTACTACAAATTAAACTTAAATCCTACACAAATAGTTTAAAACAACTTCACTAGGCCTAAATAAGCCATGAATATACTAACCAATACCGTTGGACGGGTTCCCCATATCACTCAGAGTTTAAGCTCACGTTACCAAGACGATCAAGATGTAGAAGTGCCATGGCTCATGAAGGCTGCCAGATGAGTTCACAGTCTAAGTTCCAATAATGTGGTGTCATAATTCCAATAATAATAAAATAATTGTTATTCATTAATTTGTTAATTTTATTTTACCACTAAAAGAAATTTATCAAAATGGTATTATCTAAATATATTTAATATACATTGAACAGAAATTTCGGATAGAATCATCACGTAAATTATTTTTATAAGAGAATGGTGATCCCTGATCTTGTTGGTAGTGGAACAATTCTAGGTAAATTAATACAGAATATTTATTATATTTTATAAATCGATTAATTTACAGAAAAATAATTTGTTAATTTACAATAAATTAGGAATACATATATTTAGCTAGTAATAAACTGTATATTTTTACTTTTAAAAGGATTTTCCATTTCAGAATATTCATCAAAATACATCTTCCCTTTCCTGTCTAAAGACCAAAGACAGTAAAGGAATTGTAATTAATATTCATTTTATAATACTGACGTAATGATGTTTTATATAAAAATCAATTTCAAAGGAAAAAGATTGGATCTTTTGCCAGTTGATAATTGAGTAGGCCTACCAATGTAAACATATCATCGCTAATGAAGGAAAGTTTTAAGAGAAGGAAAGTTATCTAAACATGAAAAATCGCCTATTAAAACAGAGGTTTTGAAAAGTATGCGAAATGCCCAAGGGAAGTTATAGAAAAGTGAAAAACGCATATAGAAATAAAGGTTATAGAAATACATTCAAAACTCTTCTTTAAAGAAGGAAGGTTATATAAAAGTGAAAACATGCTCCTCTAAAGAAGGAATGCTATGGAAACGTGAAAAAAGAAAAAAAAATGCCTTCCAAAAGAGAGGTTATAACACAAAAGAAAACTACATTTTTATAGATGGAAGGTTAGACTTAGCGAAACTTGAAAAAAATACCTTTTGAGAAAGTTAATAAAATGCCTATTAGTATATATGTCAAAGAAACACAGAATAAAAGTACAGGTAAAGAAGAAAGTATTCATATGTTTAAAAATTCCTGACGAATAATTTATAGAAACATGAAAATAAAACTTTACAAAGTAAGGCTAAAGAAAGGTGAAAAAATGCCTATTGAAAGAAAGAAAGTTATAGAAACACGCAAAAAAAATTGCCTCCTAAAAAAAAGGAGGGTTATAGAGACATAAAACATGAAAAGAGGTTATACAAACATGCAGAACACAATGCCTTATAGAAGGGAGGTTATAGATTGGTCCCATTAAGGTGAAGTTCTTAGATGACTCTTGCTTGTCCTTTTTTTTTTTTTTTTTTTTTTGAAGACGCAGTTCATCAAAACTCAATGGGGAATATAATTGTTTCTACAATTATTCAAAAAAAAGACCATCACATTATTACTCTCATACTCCTCTGATCTTCAAGCCACACAATAACCGCTCTGGGAGGGTTTCTCCATTCTCATCTGTCCTGATCTCGTTCCCCCATACATTGGATTCCAAACCCTATCCTCTGAAGTCCTCCCTTAAGCATTACTCCAATTTTTTCTGGGTCTACCATGAGCGACCTTAATCCAATCAAGTCAGCAAGGACTATTTCCTCCGGTATTTGTTCCTAGGTCATTCTTGCCACGTGACCCACCCATTGAAGCCGCATTGATTTTAGGACTTGGCTAATATCTGGCTGGCCTATTTTCTCTCTAATCTCTCAATTGTACCGCATTATCCGTTCTATAGCAGCTTGGTCAGATATAGGCATAGTAATCTTAGTATTTGATTTTCATAAAGTTCAAATCTCTTTTTCTAGTCTTGATAAGTGACTGTAGGCCTACTTAACAGCTTTACAGTAGGCTTCTTATGATTGTATTTAGTTTTGTTTTTGCCAAGACAGAACCTCTTTTTAAAAAGTTTGTTAAGAGAAAGCGATAGAACAAGAGGACATTCCAAGAGAATTTATAAGAAAAGAACAAGAATGGAAAAAAGAAAGAATTAATTTTGTAATAGAGTGGTTAATAATTGGAATATGCCACAATTTGAAAACAATATAGATAAGGCATGGAGGGATCAAGATTTACTTTATAATTATAGAGCTAAAATAGATTATAGTAAAATTATTTATAATATAGCCACCACCACCACCACCAGTGCAATCACCAACCTAGTAAATCATTCCGAGCTGGATGCACAGGCTTAACAGCCTCTTCCAGAACACCAACTGTAAGAAACTGTTCTGATTAGCCAAAGTAGCATCTAACGGCTGATCCTATTCAGACATCTACCTCTCCTAGATATTTGATCTTTTCCAGCACTTTTATATTCATGTTATCTAAGTTTACCTAACCATTTAGTTGTGATTCTATTACAATACTTCCAATTTCTTACTTTGGCCTTAATAAATGGTTTATCCATCTTTCTCTGCAGCTTTCTTGATTTCCATTACAGGACTATCCATTATCTTCTGTGACATTGTCAATGCCGTATGTATCTTAAACCGTTTGTTGATAGGTCTCTGAATCTTGCTCCTCAGTATGTCTCAGCAATAGTTCTACCTACTCTTGGGGTTGAGGAAGAAGAGTCGATGACGATTCATTGTTTAATAATCAGATACCCAGATTACAAGGGCCTGCAACTTGTTGTTGTTGGGGTATTAAAGCCAACACTTGTTGTTGGCACGGGCCTTTCCCTTGGTTGGCCCGTAGGTGACAGGCTCCGCACGTCTTTATAACTGCGCGGGAAAACATATCGTACACATGCCCCTCCAAGATTGACATGTAATAATGACAACAATTACACTGCAATCTGATAATTATCAAATGGGGTAAATCAGTAACAAAACAGATAGGATGCACGATGTAGCATCTAGCTACACAAAAATAATCAGAGTAAATAAATCAATAATTGCTTAATAAAATGGGTCGAATTGGCATAATAGAAATGGATCAACTGCATACTGCAAACATAGCCATACAAGAAAAAAATAAAACATTCACAGAACAAAGCAATGTGAGCAACACTATCAGATGTATAGTATAGCATGAATTTTCAATAATTCTTTAAAAAAAAAAAAAAAGATCCATAATAACACGTGGACAAGGAAATCATATATTCATAGGCTAGCAGTACACAAAAGCAATGACAATTACATATTATTTAACAAATTCAGTGAGCCAGCCAGGTTCTTTCCTGGAGCGTTGTGGTCTCGTAGCACGGGGTAGGCAAAGTGTGGGGGAGCTAGACCTGGGCGGGCTCTCACTGCTGCTGTCAGCTGGTGTGGTGCTAGGGGTTGGGTCAGACGGTGGGCTGGGCGTGGGACAAGCTATCTGTCCCTTTAAATGTTTTCTGTTGCGCAATGATAACCTTCCACTCCCGTCAAGCCTTACTGTGTACTGCCGGTATGGGTGATGGGAGATGATGACACCTGATCTGTCCCACCTTTTAGTCCCGGGATCTTGAATCCTAACCTGGGTGCCCACATGCAATGGAGTCATGTTGCAAGAGCGTTGTCTTGGTGATTGGGGAAATCTGTCACTAGACGATGCCATCAATATTTCCCGCTGTCGAAGGGTTCTTCTCCAGTGGCGATCTACCTTATACTGCTGTCTTGCTGTAGGAACACCATCACGAAGTGCTCTTCCTGTTGCTAGTTGAGCTGGTGACTTGCCTATCTCTCTCAAGGGCGTATTCAGGTATTGCAGCATTGCCTGTGTGCACCTGTCGTTGTCCAAACTACCGTTGGCCCCCGTGTTCGAGCGGATGATTCTTTTGGCGGATTTCACAGCAGCCTCTGCCCTCCCATTTGACTGTGGATAATGAGCAGATGAAAGGCGGACAGTAACCCTCCATTTCTTAAGAAAGTCCATCATCTCCTCACTAGCCAAGTTAGTGCCTCCATCAGTGGAGAGTTGCTCGGGAGCCCCCCACCTGGAAAAGTAGCCACGTAGTTTCGCTATAATTTTGTTGGAACCAGTTCCCTTGGGGAAATGCGCTATTTCTAGCCAACCCGTCAGTCTGTCAGTGTAGGCCAAATAAACTTGTCCTTCGAGTTGAAAGAGATCAGCCACCGTCTGCTGGAAGGGGTACTCAGGGGGAGGGGTAACAATCATGACTTCTGGCGGTGAAGAGGGCGTGTGCAGGTTGCAGACATCACAGGAAGCTCGGCATTGTTCCAAGTCGCCTGCTATTCCAGGCCAATACACGGTTGCTCTTGCACGACGTAACATCGAATCTAGCCCTTGATGGCTGGCATGCAGGTTCCTTGCTACTTTATTACGTAATGAGTCAGGTACCACTAATCTCACTGCCCCCTCCTCATGGGTATATGTCACCATACTTTGTGCAGCAGCCAACCTGTCCCTTACGCTGTAGAAGGGTCGAAGACACTGTAGTTCTTGGGATTTTTGCTTAGGCCAGTCCCCAGCACGGACTCTTGCAAGCAACAGCTGGTATACGGGATCATTATTTGCTGCGTCCATGACCATCTCTTCGTCCATTGTAATACCGTCATCTTGGCTCAATACAGCTACTGTTGCTGCTGCTACCGCCGCGGAGATATCTTCTTCTTGTATAGTGTCCTCCTTATCTGGGACTGCCGTTAGGGAGGGGTACCGAGATAGAAAATCGGCTGCTGAATTCCACTTTCCTGGCAGGTACTTTATTGTGAACTTATATTGCAGAGTCTTTTCTTTAAGGCGGAATAACCTTGGGTTCACCACATCTGTGAGGGCCCTATCCCCCAAAAGCTTCACTAGTGGGCGGTGGTCTGTTACGATAATGAGGGAGGGGCATCCCAACAGAAACAATCTTGCTTTCCGTAGACACCAGGCCACTGCCAAAGCTTCTCCTTCCACTGCTGCGTATCCGGATTCGGCAGCAGACAGGTGACAACTCCCACACAGAGCCAGCCGCCAACCCCCTTTGCAACAAAAAGGGGTCTCTAGGGAGGTACAACCACAGTACTGTTGCAGGACAACGAAACCTATACCTTCCCTACTCCAATCTGTGATTACTGCTGTAGGCCTAGTCTTGTCGTAATACCGCAGTCCATCCTTTGCCAGCCGACAAATAATATCTTGAGCCTGTCGGAACTTGTGTTGCAGTTGTTCGTCCCAATATACCTTCTTTCCTGTAGATTTCTTCAGTAGTTCCCGGAAGGGCTCCATGAGGGGCGCGGTGGCCAAAAAGGGTGCCAGCTGGTTGACGAAACCATACCAGGATCTGATATCCGTAACTGATGGTTGGGCTGGCATGGGAAAATCTCTTATGGCAGCCAACCTTTCACTTGTAGGCTCATACGAGTCCCACCCCAGGTGAAAACCAACAAAGGTAGCCTCTCTCCTGCAAAATGAGAACTTTTCTGGTTTTAGGGTAATGCCTTTCTTCGCGCAGGTAGCCAGAAAATCAAAGGTGTGCCAAAAGGCTCCCTCAACACTTATGTCATGCAGAAGGGTGTCGTCTACACACTTGTACTTGCGAGGAATATCCATAATTGCGTCATCAAACCGTCGAGTGTAGGCATCGGAAGCTGCACAGTGGCCCATCGGGGTGCGACGATACTGGTACCTGCCCCATGGGGTTATGAAAGTTGTCAGTCTTCGGCTGTCCTCGTCCAACTCCACCTGGTGGAAACCCCAGAACGCATCTGCAACAGTCTTATAGCTTCGAACAGGTACACCAGATACTATATCAAAGGGTGCTGGTGTATGGTGCGTTTCCCTCTTGCAACATGCATTTAAGCGCTGATAATCCACTGTCCTCCTCGGGTGGCCATCCTTTTTGGCCACTACTACCATTCTGGCGCACCACTCTGTGGCCTCCCCCGGTGGTACTGGCTGGATGATGCCCCTACGTACGTCCTCCTCCAGCTGAGCCTTGACTTCATCTTCCCAGTGCTTTGGGACCGCTGCAGGTGTGTGGCAAGCATAGGGTATGGCCCCGGTGACGAGGTGGATGGGGTGGGGTGGGCCCTCCATAACTGGGAGGGGTGACTTGGAGGTGTTGAAGGTTGTCGCCGAAAAACGTTGGAGTAGCCAATCTTGAAGTAAGGGAACGTTTTCTTCCAGCGGGGGGAATGGTAACACTGTCGGACGTGAGAGATCCACCTCCTCTACTGTATCAACGGTGGCAACACTGGCGAGATGATAGGGGAACGTAGCTGGGACTAGACCCAACTCTTTACACATTGACAATGACAAGTATAAATTTGTTGCAGAATTCACGAAGAAAATCTCCTGCATAGAGGATCGACCATTTAATGATACACAACACTTAGTTGCCCCTAAACACTTCAAACGAATGCCTGCAACATCTCTCAGCGTCTGCTGCTTTTCAACTTTCGCGGGGTCGAGGTGCAGCAGCTGCAACAGCTCGCTGCCAGCGACGCAAACCTGGGCCCCCGTTTCGGCAACGGCGGTGGTGGGTACACACTCCCTCCCCCCCGGCACTGACACTGATACATTTAATAACGGTTGTCCCGCAACGGCGGTAGATGCAATCACTACAGCACTAGATACTTCTGGCAGGACCTTACGTTTGCCCCTACAGCATTTCTTCAAATGCCCCACTTTCTGGCAATTATAACAAGTAACACCTTTGGCCAAACACGAATTCTTATCGGAGTGCGAACTGCCACAGTTGCCGCACCTCGTTGGCGGCGTACGATGCACAGCACGGTGGATAGTGGCGGCTGCACACTCCCCCTCCTCCGTGACATTGGCTGCCTCGACTGGCGGATAACTTGCAATTTGGCGGGAAATTTTCCCGCTCTCACCTACATCCCTAACCGCAGCTTCAAATGCTATGCACTGTGCCCTGAGGGCGTCTACGCTATCATACCTATGATAACTTTGAAAAATTTCTCTTTTAAGCACTAAATTATTCAACCCTACCATCACTTTACGCAATAGCATATATTCAGACAGATCGGAATTACACTGTGGGCACTCGAACTTGCAATCTAGAGCTAACTGAGAACACCTTTGAAAATACACATTGATAGGCTCATCCGTGGCCTGAACATCATTAAAGAATTCGCTCCATAGCACTGCTTGGTTGGATGACCGTAGTACTAGCTTTTCAACGCTATCTAATGCCTCCTTGGGGCTCACACATGACCATTGGGCCGCTGAGAACTTTGCATCTAAAGCTCTCTGTAGAGCTGGCACACACAGAAGACGGATGTGCATGACGGCCTCCAAATTAGGCCACCTGTTCAGGTGTATCCAGCACTCCATAGACCGCCTCCATGTCCTGAACGCCGCTGAAGACATTTCCACATCACACTTCTCAGGAGCTGAAGCATTGGACACCCGTGGCACTCTGGCTACCGGCAGGTTAGCCACCTGGGTTTGCAGTGCAATGATAGCTTGTTGCTGGGAGATAATGGTGTCGCGGGCCTGACGAAGTGACGGAGTTGCGATGGCCCTCCTGGAGGGCGTTGCAAGACGAGGTCTAATAGGTGGTGCCATCCTGATCTACGCTCCACAGGCGTAGGTTCATATCTCACTGCGCCATCTTGGGGTTGAGGAAGAAGAGTCGATGACGATTCATTGTTTAATAATCAGATACCCAGATTACAAGGGCCTGCAACAGGCTCCGCACGTCTTTATAACTGCGCGGGAAAACATATCGTACACACGGATCCCACACCTACCTTCTCTATCACTATATTAAAAAGTATTGGTCATAAAACAAACCCCTTTCAAAATCAAAGATTTATTTAGTCATGGCCCTATATTTCTGACTGGAAGTGTTTTGAAATAACGGCTGTTTTATAAGCCTCATTGAATTAAGTACGATTTAATCTTATCTACAAATTTAAAAAGAATTTTCTTAAGTTTTCATTTTATGTTTTGATACAAATGTATTTTTTTATATGAGAGAGAGAGAGAGAGAGAGAGAGAGAGAGAGAGAGAGAGAGAGAGAGAGAGAGAGAGATAATGTCAAAAGGGTTTTGAGGAAGGCATATTTTCAAAAGAATTAATTTAAAGATGAAAATGTCTTCTCTATATAGTGCATAGACCTTATGGATAATGCAGCCTTGCCTAGCCCCCTTGGTGTAAGTTGACTCCTTGCGTATTGCTACAACTTGATAAATATGAATCGTTGTTGTTGGTAGTCAGCCAGGAACCTCCTGTTTTCACTTACCTCTTGGAACATGGCAGTGCAGAGATCTCAGAGGGGAGGAGAGGGGAGGGGTATGGCAGTGAGAAAATGTGATTAATCGTTATTGTGGTCGTTAAATTGGCACTTGCTTTATCCTTTCTATGAAAGGTCCAGTTTCTTTAACTTCCTTAGGAGCAGCAGTTTCAGTGTTTAGAAATGCAACTCAACAATCATGTTTAACTACAGTATTTCATAACAAAGATGATGTGATCTGGTTAAATCCTTTTCTAACAATGCTGATGCTGAATATGTTTTTATATATAATTTATGCAAGAAGGCAAGGTAACCCAGTTAGTGCCGAGGTGGCAATAGGGGCTGTATGCCATCATGGTAACAAACAGTGTCTTCATCTTGTTCGACAACATTATTTTACAACCCTTTGACTGTATCACCATTTAGGTTTTAAGGATAGTGAGGTGCAGCTATAGTGCAGAGATCAAGGATGAAAAGCTTTAGTAATAAGAATGAGAAATAGCTTTAGAATGAAAATGAACAAATGCTGATTCATACAAAAGTTTTCCATAGATGGATAAGGCATAATTAATTCAAATGGGATCTTGTCACCTTCCTTATCCTGTTCATAAAATTTCCATGAGTCATGATACTGCCATTGTTTCTAGAGCTATACTTACTCACATTTTCCCTCCACTTCTAGTCTTGGTACTTATTCATCCTCATTATTATTTTTGTGGATAATTCCATTCTGAAGTAGAGTTGTCTTTAGCTGAATTATCTATGGTGGTACCTTTGCCAAACTATGACCTACTTAGAAAATTGGATAGAAAATGATTGAAAACAAATCCAAGCTTATGGAAGCCAAAGGAAAAAAAAAAAAAAAAAAAGTTGGGATTTTGGCTGTGTGAGTACAGTGGAAGAGGTGCTTAGGGATTGCAATGATGCTTGAGGAACAACAGATGTTGTCACAAGATATTCACAGTATGAGAGGGAACGGGATGATCCATGCATCGGTGGGAGGAGGGTAAGCTTTTGAATAGGCTCAAGATCTCTGTTAACTTTGCAACATACACAATTCTGAAGCCAGATTTGATCAGAATTTGTAAAAAGGTCAGCAACAGTGTGCCTATGAATTAGTTCTCTTTGCAGCATCAACATGGACACTGACAGAGAAAACATAGATCTGAAACATGCAAGACTGCTGATTACTTATGATTCATGGATTGATTGCAAGAGGAAGGTCAGTCCCTGAGATTTGTGTCTGACTGATTGAAAACAAACTGACTCTGAGATTTAGTCTGCAGAAATAGCAATTCAGAGGCTATTGAAAAAGACAAGAAAGTTGTGGAAAAGGACATACAATATACAGCATAGATGAAGACCTGTGCTGGGTGGGAATGCAAAAAGAAAGGGCACAGGGCAGAGGATAGTAGAAAGAACTCACTTCACATTCAGCCCCATAAAGGGAGGAGCTGGCATAAAATTGTTAACATTAACGACAGGCCTCTTGCTGGAAGCAACTTGGGCCAACCCAAAATATTTAACATGCTCTCCCCACAAGCATCCTGATTGGCTGCCACCTTCTCACAGATGATTCATGTAAACAACAACAATAATAACAAAGGTTTATGGGTAATTATTATACTATACCTTAAATAGAGACCCACATGGCTGGCCTGCACAGCACATACAGGGAAACAATGAGAATGTTTACAGTACAGTATTTGCAAGCGAAGTGAGCCGCCACGACAGCGCACAAACCAACCTGAGGGACAGCTAATCATGACGTTTGTGGGCGGAGCCTCTTAAACATCTTGGGCGGGACATGGTCGTCTTTCTCATGTGAGGTTATTGAAAACAACGATGATCACCTCTGGATCTGTTTATTAGCTTTGATGTTAATACAGATGTTCCAGCTTATTTTCAAGTCCTCAGTCTGAGAAGATGAGAAACATAAGCGAGGAACGTTTAAATGAGACTCGCAGGTCTCTGCTTGACATGGTCCCAAGCTCACTTTTAACAGCAGCTGGACTTTAGTTTTGCCTTAAAAAAGAAAAAAAAAGATACTGGTTAAATGCCTACGTCTGCTTTATTATTTCAAGATAACCTAGAAACTGACAATTAATGACAATGTTGCATTTTATTCTACAAAGTTGGCTTTTTTATATCAAGGCACATTGTAAATACACAGGTTACACATGCATGGATACCATTTGTTGTAGTAAAGCAAACTCACTATATCAGTTTCGCTTAAAAATCTCTGATGGCTACTTACCAACAATATTACAATTTACAGTATGTGGTACCCTAGTGAATACTGATACTAAACAAAGCTTAAATGTTTACAGGGTCAATAAAAATACCCCATTTTAAACTGAAATTAATGCATTAAATAAGAACAAACTACTTTCTGACATAGTTCAGTCTTCATAAAATAACTTGGTGTAATGAAATGTGATGATTTCCAAGATCTTCAGATGGGCAAACCTTTTATTCCAAGAAGCATCCAAATATTCCCACCTGTCCAATGACGCTAAGGCACACTCTCCGCTCTAGGTAAAAAGGCACCTTCTTTTTGCATTATGGTTTTGTTTCATGTACAACAACAAGCATCAATAGGGTAATGAATGTAAGGAAGAGTACAGAGGTTAAACAAAGCATACATATTTAATCAAAGGTGTGAGCAATAACATAATTAGGAATAACACATACTACATACATATATTAGTAACTAATTAAGTACCTCAAAAGGATTCATGGCACAACTGTCCAACAAGGGAACAATTTCTCACCGACAATAGTTCATCAGACAGCTAACTGGTACAGAGCAAAATGTGAATGGCGATGGTTAGCAGCCTATAGACTTAACAGATTCTAAATATATTCAGATCTTTAGTACAGGACCTTATTATATACACGTAAATAACTCCAAAGAGACTCCGTCTTTACATTTCACTTCAACTGAAACTCACTGTTATTTACAATTGAGAACTATATACACAGGCTAATATCAGTGTGATTATTTACACATCTCTTATTATGATCCGACGTTGCAGCCAAGCATACGGGAAAGATTTCACTTTATATACTTAACTGGTCTTGAGCCTACAATAAGGACGAAAGATAAAGAAGGGGAAGACTAGTTAAAACACTGTTATATCATCTCTAAAATGGGAAAATTTCATTAAGACATGCATACAATTACTTGTGGTGAGTGAGAATAAAAAAAAAAATGGTTAAAATAGTTCAAGATTATCAAGAACCTCCCATCAAAATTAAAATGACTGCATGCCTTCGTAAGTCAAGTTCCTTGTGAAAAAGAAACAACTTCACTCCATTTTATGACAGATGTTCTAGCACGGGTGTATTCTTCCCTAAGGCAAAATATGGCCGTTTCCTACTCTCGCCATGCAAGACGACTCGTCAGTTCCTCCCGAGTCAACTCTAAACTGTACTCTTAAGACAAAGTCCACAGTCAAACATCTTGCAATCAAGGAACATTATGCAAGTTAATCTGGCTACTGAAAGAATTTGCGCATGCCAACTCCCCTTGGTACCTAGACTTCAAGTACGCCCTTAGTACTGGATCAAATCCTTGAACTTCCTTGCATTTTAAGACAGAGTATGAGGAAAAATTTTCTCTTGTCAGGAACCAGATCAAATAAACATTTACAAACACAACAATATCTTATCTACACAAATCAATAAATACAGTCACATATGATACCTCTTCTCTCCTAGAGAAATAGCTGCATTAATTCAGTATAGAAAAATCCCTAAATATGTGAGAATGAGGGAACTGCTTTTCATTCATGATAAAAAAAAACGATTACAAAAGACAGAGGAAGGTCAAAACACAAAGTTGGGTTTTCACAACAAAGGTATTATATATATAAATAGCTTTTCTCTGCAATATGTACTTCCATTGAAAAGTATTCTTGTTTGTCTGAGTAGGAAAAACTAAGCAGAATTTATTCAGTTTTCTAGATTACCATAGTGAAGTACAAAATCTTTTGAGTGTAAATTGTATCAAAATAACTAGCTATTGCTATGATTGTGGATGAAATAGCTCTTTGTGTATTAATACAGGTAATACATGATTCATGACAGATTGGTTTGTTATAGATTAATTCAAGTACAGTACTGTATACATCAACGTCCAAATATCTAAATAATCAAAATGTCATCAACATACAGTACTCCAAATACTCATCATGTCAGATAAATTTAAAGATTCAAAACAACCACTGCCGATGCTCTTGTAAACTTTGCAACAACTATTTCATTTGATGAATCAATCGATGATCAGGCGTTGCATTCCATCCTGCATGTAGGATTCTCCAAGTGTTTCTATAAGTACTTGAGGGAGAACAGTGGAAGCTTAGAGAGGCCGGGTGAAGTTGGCGGGGAAGAGTCCCTTTTCGCCGCTGCTTTCTTTGATTCCGCAAAGCCAGCCCTCCTCCTGTGGGGCGGGGGAAACAGCATTAATTAGATAAGTTTGAATTTCCATTTCGAAAAACTAATATGGGATAAAAGTACGAATATTGTAATGTGGGAAGTACTCTACTGTAACTGATAAGAATCGGTATATTTTGCAAAGAAACTGGCCAATTTAATTGCCTAATCTTGGAGAGTATAACCTAAAGAAGCAACAACTTTTGTAATTAATTAAACCTATGGATGGAAATATCTATTTACAAAACTACAGTGATTGAGATTTTCCTCAAACCTTGCGAGATTATAAAATCAATTACTATAAATTTAATAGTTTTAATATCCCTTATCCCTTGATAAATAGGAATCCTTTAAGATGTATTTTTTTTAACAATCTCAAACCCATAATGAGATTTCTAGGAGAAACAGTGACCCTCTAAAAAAATATTTTTTATGATGAATCACCGCAATAATTAAATATTCTGAAACTCTCTTAATCCCTTTTTAACTTAGTACACCCGAGTCTTTGAACACAGTGAATAAACACTACAACTCACGCATGAAAGTTTTACCTATCATCCAGGGAACAGAGGGCACAAAAATTGTTTCGTTATGAATAAAACAGATTCTACATTCTCATAATAATGTTGTAGTCCTTATTCATAGTAATGGTAAATAGTGTTTCAGGTAAACATGAACCTTTTAACAGTTCTTTGATTTGAAGCATTAATGAGATACCAATACTACATATTGATTGGAAAAGTCTACCATAAATACAATATCCAGAATTACCAATTACTGTTCTGCAATCACATTAAAATGCTTGTGGCTTGCATGAAACATCTCTTAGCCTTTAGGTGATAATCTGTCATTGCAACCACTACATAACATTTTACAAGTTCACTTAGATCTTGACAACTGCACGCAAATACCCACAGAATGTATTTCTCATCATCAAGAATATCAATGATTGTGATAATTCCTTTCAGGAGTTTTACATAATTAAGAGTACAGTAGATGATACTAGTGTCAGAAAATCCATTTTCCAAGTTCAATGAAAACAAATGAGTACGGAGCAAAAATCACAAACCTGTTCTTCCGGATCATCATATTCGACCACTTGTATGATGTCGCCGACTTCGAAGCCGATTTCATCCACGTCCTCACGTGTGTACTTGTAGGTTGCACGCACACGGTATAGCACACCTTGTGGGAGTCCTTCTGTGGTCGCACCTGTCAACGTACCATTCTGTATTCCTCCATCTTAAATAAAATTTACAGACAATGAAGGAGGAGGTGATTAGTAGTAAATATTGTCTGAGGGAATATAAGTGAAGTACAGCCGTAACAAAACATTTAGAAAAGGGAAAGAACATGGGGGTGAACATCAAACTGCGAAGGCGAAAAGAACACATTAGTGTAGGTTCAGCCTAAGCCAATACACAAATGACATTCTGGCAGGAAAATATTAATTCGTTCGCTGGTGTAGATGGCAAGATTACTATTTCAGTCATCCAATGAAATGCATAACTGTCAGATGATTATTCATGATGAATCTTGAACCATCATATGAGTTTTACAAAATATTCCAAGGAGAAACTATGCAGGCAATATTATGTCACTCTCAAATAAACTACATACACCTGCAAAGGCAGTTTAAATTGTACAAAATAATTATCTAGTTTATGTACATAAGGCTTAAAAGTAGCCTTTGTTCTTGCACCTGGCATTGCATCAAAATTTCTGTTTTTTTAGTGTTTTACAGCTCAACAGTTTAAATCTAAGCTACTTTGGATGGATGAACAATTACTAATTTAACAACTTTATGACATTGCTTTATCTAATGGTATCTGCTGTGTGATAAACTACAGTGCAATATACAGTACTGTAACCTATCCTGTAGCTTCTGCTTCTACAAGTGATACCTAAATTACAAGAGGATGAATTTTGTATACTGTATAATCTTTCATAGTGGTCTTCATTTTTCCAAAAACCTAACAGATTTCTTAATCACCAATAACCCAAACTGAAAAAGTTAGAACTAAAGAATGTTTGCTACTGTGCAATAGACTAACAAAATTATACATGTGCAAAAATATCTTCCCAAAGAGTGAGTATGGCATAAGTCTTGATTATAGTATAAGAATTTTTTGGTCCACCTAACAATTCTGCTCCAAGAAAAATTAAGAGATGAATATTGTAAAGAAAATCTTAAACACTATAAGAATAAGTTGCTGGTATTCAATGTCTTAAAGAGAGTAAAATACTGCATATGAATAAAGTTAGAATACAGTATTAGACAATACCACCCAAAGATTTCTGAAAGTTTTTTATCATTTATACGAAATTGAGCCACCTGTCTTGACACATTGGTTATTTCTTGTAAAGAACTAAAGTACCGTACTGTATTGTAATTCTTAGATGTTAACTACATCAGTTGTTATTTAATAAATTCTCATAACCTTTCTTTCACAAATAGACACTTACCATTAAAAAATATATTTATTCTTTTCCGCAACTTTAAAAAATATTGTGGCATGCGGTCACCCTCAGATTTTTGTCTTTTGTTTATTAGATACCTGTATTTTATGAATCATATATACTGTATATCAGTTAATTCAATAGTAATTGGAAATAATTAATATCAACATTACATATTATAGTCATTATTTTAATGGGTCTTATCTTAAAAAAATCTTAAATAATATTTCAAAATGAAAATGGATTCAAAATAAAATTATACGGCAATTGCTACTAACTACAGTACATTACAAACAACAAAACAGGCTATGGTCCTTTAACAAACATCATTCTTCTTCAGACATGCCTTCATTATTAGTGTTTGTTAACATTAGTATCTGAGAAACAAAAATATTACGAGCAATTACAGAAAGTGCCGTGGATCCCAAGGCATACCATACTTGCACATTAATAGATGCAACTATACAATTAATGAAAGACATCTATCCACTAATGAGAGAAAATCAGAGTAACATTTCTGTCAAACCAAAGCTCTACATCATACCCAACCCTACCAAGCACCAGTCATTGTCTAAGATGAAAGCGAATAGAATATCAACAACAACCTTCAACTACAAGCAAGCAGTGACCCTCATCTGGCTCCTAGTGTCTGATACTACCACCAAATGTGAGCAACAGAAAGAAACAGAAGAAGAACTAGTAGTGTAAAACTTATCAAAAACATATAAAGAGAAAACACTGGCGGTTCCATCCGATCAACACCATTTTTTTGGCCAATGACTGTTTCGCCCCCAGTTGTCTGCACTTACCCACAGGGATGTCATAAATCTCCTCCACCTTTTTGTCGAGATCAGCCAAAGGAGATGTGAAGGATGGACCATTACTGAGCGCTGACTCAGCAGCTGGGGAGACAGAGGGTGCCATAGTGCCAGGGTCTTGGTCGCCAGGGGGAGAATCGACAAGCTCGAGATTGCCAGAAGCATTTGCAACCTCGCTAGTTTCAAGGTTTTCATTCCCTTGTCCTTGTCTACTCACCCCCGTGCCTGGCACATTCCACCATTAATTAGTATGTTAAGTTGCATATTAAAAGACATTAAAAGCTCATGATACATGACAAGAGTTCAACCCTCAGGATGAAAACAAACTTTGTAAAGACCCAGTGAACTTTTCTCTCTTGAGAAGGTCATGCATCTAGGGATTGCCCTGGTTAATGTAGACGGAATTCAACTATATGTCACCAACATATAAAATTAGACTAGAATTTCAGAGTGAACCATTCACCATTCATTGTCACTTATGAGTTATCAACATCAAGTCTTTATGCATTAATTCCCGAGGGAATATTTATGGCTTCGTTTTACATTACGATAAACATTTTACTCAACTGATTTGAAACTAATGCAAAGGTTCTTGATCATCGTTATACAAAATGTATTCATTAAAACATGGACACTTTGTTCCTGTATTTACAGGTATATAGCTCAGTATTCTATACTGAGATATATCTTAATCCTTGAGAACACACTGCCTAGACCTGTTTAACTTTACTTTAAAAGAGGTAGTTCAAAGTTGATAATTCTGCAAAAAGAAAACCTTCAGAATAATATAACATTGTTCATAAAACTTTATCATCTTAATCATAACAAAATGTGACTACAGATTTCTGTAATTCCTCTTTCTTGTGGTCTAGAATTTTTATCTTGATAAATAGTCATGTTCAGACCATTTTCATCATAAGAAACTAAGGTATTTAAACATAAAATAGAATGTATAAAATTTACTTATTTTTTTCATTATGAAATTAACACACACTAGAGCAAATTGACATTAACCAAGGATTCTGTCATTTTGTCTTATTGGCCGTCATTGAAAAATTCATATAGTTTGCTTAGAAAATATAACCCAAGACTTGAGTAAGGTAAAATTCATCCTATACAACAAAGATACAACATAATATGGAACCTTTGGTCGTATGCATGAATGAGGGATATTACTTACAAAAGCAAAACGAAAAACAGACAACTACAAAAACTACAGTAAATGAGGCAAAAGGAAAAACTTTTGTTTTGCTCATGAGCTTTCTAGTAAAAAAAAAATAAAGCTTTTATTTTGTTAGTATCATTTATAATTGGGTAACTGTATAAAATGAAAGTAAAGCAAACACAATGCATTATAAAAATGTCTTAAATATTTTAAAAGCTTCTTGGTTAAGTGGCTGATCAGGTGCTTGTCATAAGTTTTGCATTTTCAATCAGTATGATCAGTCTGCAGTGGCAATAAAACTATGGAAATTGAAGATACGAGTATATGTATTATGAGTACAGCATGATTTAATTTCTCATTACATTCATGGAGATCATGGGGACTTGTAAGTTGTAACTTCTTGTTGGTACTTTAACGAACATTTTGTGCTTTACTAAAACTAGATAAATCCTTTGAGTAAATATGTCAAAGGCAAACCTCTAACAACATGAGCAAGTTTAATTTACCATCTCTTGGATGTTTCAAAACAGTGCAGAAATAAGCAGCCAGGCCTTCTCCATCATAAGACTCAATACTACGCAGTATTCTAGAAGTTTTATTCCAGCTGTTACCAAGTTATGGAATGATCTTCCTAATCGGGTTGTTGAATCAATAGAACTTCAAAAGTTCAAAGTGGGAGCAAGTGCTTTTTTGTTGACCAGGCGGACATGAGTCTTTTTATAGTTTATATATGACATATTTGTTTTTGACGTTGTTAATAGTTTATATATGACATATCTCTTTTGACATTACTTTTTTTAGAATGATTTATTATTAATTTGTTCTCTTCAGTTATTTATTTCCTTATTTCCTTTCCTCACTGGGCTATTTTTCCCTATTGGAGCCCCTGGGCTTATAGCATCTTGCTTTTCCAATTAGGGTTGTAGCTTGGATAGTAATAATAAAAATAATAATAATAGTTCCATTCATCTACATACCCGACAGCAAGACAAAAATGTTTACTCTTAGCATATTCAACTCGTCATGTATGGTGACCAACAATTTTCTGAACACCCTTTCCTCTGGGGTTGCTACACAGATTCATTTTGGAAGAGTAAAATTACAAAAAGATGTCTGTGCATTGTTACAACTTCAACAAAAATAAACTATGGTAGTTTTGGAAGGTGTTGAGGAAGAAAAAACTTAATACCTGACTTTGGGTGGTCATTAAGCCTGCTCTTTGCAACAAGGCAGAGAAAGATGATAGGGGTATCAAGTTCAGAGGTTACAGACAAGTGCTTATTCATAGAGGAAAAGTCTCTAACAATAGCTCAGTATATTGTGGGAAAAATATGATCATAATCTTTCCCAGCTAGAGTATATCATTTCTATGAATTTGGTCCATAGTCCAGTGCAAAGGATAGAGTGGTTATTCATTGTTGGTATGCAACAAGGTCCTAAAGTTATAATATAAAGAAAAAGTTAAGAATTTGGACAATGGGAATGGAGGTAAAGTGGAAGACTAAAAAGTGAGCATACACGGCTAGAGGCTGAACGGATGCTGCTAACACTGTAAGTAATGCATGGAGTGCACCCCGGGAGGTGCACAGGATATTTTTCATAGTACTGTACAGTAATGTATTTGATTAGAAAGAAATCCAGCTATCTCAAGGACTTAATAAAAAGTTTGTGAGATATCTAGCTTAGTATCCACAACTTGATATTTTTCCACTGTGTAGTATAAATTCTTGAGTCCCTTAAAACAAAATGGAATGTCCACAATTTAGTTCAACAACTCACATACTCTAATAGGAAATAAATATGCTGTACTCAAAACACTGTATGTTCTTTAAAAACAATAATATAGAACTTAAAATGAGAATAAAATTGAGCAAAATATCTTAAACCAGGCATATAACCACGCCTTCTTTCTAATTGGTCTACTGTTATATATGTTACCTATGCCAAGCAGATCACCAGCCAAATATGTAGGTGATAGCAGAGTTATCCAGAATCGATGCTAATGTAAAAATATCGAGTATATTTTCCGAAAAATATTCAGTGTTATTTTTGGGAAAAAAAAAATTACTTTGAATAAAAAATACTGAATTTACTCCACAGTATTTGCATTATTATATCAACTCCTATTATCTGGATAACTTTGCACCCATTTGCAAGCATTCTCAAAAGTAAGGAAAAGTTTCAATATATAAAATATTTATATACATAGCCAAAATATTTATCAAAATGAAATTTACAAATAAAATTAAAAATGCTGCATAAGCAAGTTTAAATGGTTTATCACAGCAAGCATGTTAGTTTATATATTTATAATATTGCACGCTGTCAGAAGATGTTAACCATAAAAACAATCCTTCAACTCATAAATCTTAAGCCCACTCCTCAGCATTCATCAGGCAACAATACAAACTAATGTTTTAAGAGTATTCTGGTATTAAACGGCAAAAAGACAGCCTCATAAACCAGAAATGGATACCAATAATTACACTATTCAAGACATTCCCTATTTCTGCACCCTTGCAGAGACTACCAACTAAATAAACAAAAAGATATCTTTACCCCATTCCACTACAGTAATCTCATTACCTCATGCTTTGAAGATACTGTACCTACCATCTGTTGTACTTTCTTAACGCTGAAAAGTACTTTGATATAAAAGCATCGCTGGGTTAAAGTATAAAAAAACTTAGATGACCTGAATAGCCGTCTTTTGAAACTAAACCAAACTAAACACTGCGTAAATATATAATTTGGAGAAACAAAAACTAGGAAGACACTGAACACTGTCAATATTGACTAACCATCCTTTTAGGGTACAATGATATAAATGAAAAAAATAAATTCTCGATACAGTAAGAACATTATGGTACTGTACTACAGGATATTTCAAGCAGAACCCCTCTAAAAAAAGACAGTTTGAAGGAGAAAAAGATATCATAATCACTGATCATTTATATCATCCAAATAAATTTCTAAACACGTATCTTGTGCACAAACAAACAGGCATTAAAATATCAAAGATAAAATAAAAAATTTCAAAATATACAAGAGAGCATTTCTTAAATCTATTTCAATGTGGTAGAAGTCTAGAAATACTAATGATAAAAATAATCAGTTTACGATGAACAAATCACCCATCTTACCTTGAGGTAAACTGTGTAATAGTCTTACAATCATAGTACAGTAATCCCTTACCATATTGCAGTTAATCTATTGCTCCTTCAGTAAAGTGTGGATTCATAAATATACTGTATATCTATATATAAATATGTAAATCTATAAGGCAGATTCATATTTTTATCGCAGGTCTTTAAGAGCAGATAAATTTTAGATTTTTCCTATTTTAATGTTTTTTTTTTTTTAAATATTAATTTTAGGACTTATGAAAGCTTAAATCTATAATGATTATGAAAAATTTTTTAAAAATATGAAAATAATGATATAAAATACCATAGATTTCTTTATCTACACAGCTTTTCAGTTATCGCGAGAAGGGCTTGGAAAATAACTGCCGTGATAGCCAAGGAATTACTGTACAGTGCTTTTGCTTTGACGTCATGTCGACACTACAGGTCTTACGACTCGATGGATACATACACAATTTTGACAATTTTACCAAAAGTATAAATATAAACTGAGGATTATTCTACTTTAATAGAAGCAAAAAATGACATACAGTATTCTAGAAAAAAAAGCCATTCTTCTTTTTAGGACAAAATTCTGTGCCACAATCAGAAGCAAATTCCTATTTGATCTTTGACCTTCATCAGCGGAGGCATGCAAAGTCTCTATCGCACAAAGTTCAAAAGTGATGCCCTTGGTGAAACAAAAATTCAATGTTATTGGAGGCACAAACCTGAATTAACAAAAGCAAAAAGTCAAGATATGTCTTCTTACTTTCACATACTGTATTTTAGAGAACAGTAATTAGACAATTATAAGTCAAATCTTCATTAACACTATAGATCTAATTTAATGTTAATGATCTTGAAATATTTTATTTTGATTGTTATTACTTCTCTTGTAATTTGTTTATTTCCTTGTTTAATTTCCTCACTGAGCTATTTTTCCCTGTTGGAGCCCTTGGGCTTATAGCATCATGCTTTTCCAACCAGGGTTGTAGCTTAGCTAGTAATAAGAAAAATAATAGTTAAGAGCTATAATGAAAAACATGATTACTTTGCCTTCGAAATCATAGCCATATAAATAATGGAATTGTGTAAAATCAGACGTAATGGTACTGTAATGAAAAGTATGATTAACATACTTAGAAAATCATACTTCTATACATCACAGACTTAATAAAAAAATGAATACGTTACCCTCAGTCATATGTATAAGTGGCAAGTGAATATTTTTCCATGTGACAAGTAGCACTTACCTCGCAAGCTGCCCATGACTAATACCAAAGACTGTAGTTACAGTATTAAATGGATAGGCGTAAAGGCTTAAGCAGACAGAAGACAAGCAGAACCTATACTTTATGCTGACTATTTTCCCCCAATTAATGGCAAGTAAAAAGATCAGTCAACTTAATCAACATCTTAATACGATACTGTACCCTAATGTATTACAGTTACTAGAGCATTGAACATGAGATATAAAGAAAAGTGGTGCCAAAAAATAATTCGCCAAAACCATAATCTTCTAAAATGTGACAAGCAGTTGATTCTGAAAAGAGCAGAAAGGGTTCACCAGCTGTGATCATGCAAGGAGGTCTACTCATTAGCAATGCAGAACTGCAGAATTGAAAATCAGTAAATGCATACAAAGATAGATAGAGAGAGAGAGAGAGAAAGAGATTAGCACTAGAAGGTGGATTACCGTACCAGAATGTATCCTCCTCCTTGGAAATGATGGCAAAATGTGGGACTGAATTAATTCCTTTACCTTTACAAGTCCTGCTTAAGAATCAAGTATTGCTGAACAGATTTAGAGTTTGCTATCGACTAACATACCATACATACAATAACGAACCTGCTCTTACCACACAATACTGTATCTTCCTCTATTAAAAACAACAATAACAAAAGATCTCAATTCTCAACAGCCCAGAATGTAGACAAAATGGAAGCATCAAATCCCACAAGCAACACCAATACAGGTACTTATACTTCCCTACAAAAGTACCGAGACTCGTCAAAACTTTCGGTAGAATATTGTGAAATTAAAACAGACAGTTTCTTTTTAAATTCAACTTTATGTCACCAGGCTCAGAATAAAAAATACTTCATGAATAGTCAATGCTAATATCTCGAGAAAACCTCTTTGGATTCAGTCAGAAGACATAACCTCTACTTTCTCCCTCTATCAACAATTATTTCTGTTGAGCATAAGTTAATCACTGTATCTACCAGACAAAAACTCCACACATTACGCCAACTAGTCTAAATGCAAATAACAAATACCATACAAATAATAACTATACAATCAATACATTTTCTAAACTTTTCTACAATCTACTAGGTACTTAAGAAGTCAAATATATACTTAGGTTACAAATCATATACAAATGGAATAAACATGTTTAAGGGAGAAATCTCAAAAGGCACCACACACAATCTGATTATCAGATATAATTTGACTTCGAAAAGAGCTTATAAGTTACTCTAAAATACAAACACAACACAGGTTTTATAAATATCCCAAAACAAAGGTTTAATCTCTTTATATATAAAAGCAGTGGCTTATTTCATTTCTTTCATGGAGTTGAACATCTTTGCTACCTTTCTTATGGCAATCTTTACGGTATGTGAAGACAAACAAATAGCTGTTAAATCTGCTCTGAATTAATAGTAAAGCATTTAAAAAACATTCAATGGAAAATCATAATGAAAACTAAATCCAAGGTGAATGAATTCTTACCAACAAATTGACTAAACTTTATATTTTAAAATATGTGACAAAGTTGCATAATAATAGTCAAGGAACAGTTTTTAAACCTTAATAAAGAGAAAAAACACTCAGGGAAAAACTACTACACATTGTTGACTTCAGACTGCACTGCTGTTGTGTGCTATACTGTATTTTCAAATACACTCTAGAATTAAAATACACACAGTTAGTTCAGAAATCATTGCTACTTCAATCAGCGTAGCTTGTATGTTAAGGCATCAGTTCTTAGCATAGTCTGATCACTTGAGAAAATAAAAAAAAGGGAGGCTACAAAATAAAGCCCGTTCTTAATAAGACAAAGAATATTAAGCTACGAAAATAAAATTCCTAGTTTACATTATATAATAGCCAGAATAAGTTAATACCGACAAATGTTGATTTATTGTACCTAGTGTTAAAACATTTGATTTTTTGCAATGAAACGATGTGTACTCTAATCATTTCGCTTCCTGAGAGCTGGGTATGTTGATTGTAAACTTCCTTTAATAAGCTCAGGAGTCAAAATGTTGTACTGTACAGTCATAATGTTTTGTGTTTTGGATACAAGAAGCTTCTTGAGTATTATATTTAGAACTGGAGTAACTTGTAGTAGGAAACACTGCAACATGTGGGTCAAATACCGCTAGGGTTACCAAAACCGAAAACCCAGCTTTCAGTTTTATATCAAAGGTTCATACTTTTGCAGAAAGAACAACAGAGTTATAAAGATTTTGTATCATAGTTAATATTCAATGAAATTTTAAAAGTAAAAATTTCCCTTATCTCATGAAAGTAAATTAGTCACCTTTAAGTAGAATCTTTGCTTAAATAATAAATTTAAAATAATGTCATTTCAAAGTTAGACTGCTACCCAACAATTTCTCAATTCTTTTCAAATGGTATTGGGTGACAAATCATGCAGAATTTTCTGTCAAGTAACAATCTGATGAATAATATCTATTTCCTCCGATAAAAGTAGCACAAACTATGCATTCCTCATAAGCACAATGCACCTCTTTTACTTTAAAAAACATGGTATTTATTCTCTCAGCTCCACAGGAACAAAACTGATCACAACTTACCAGCAGGAATTTTAGTGCCTATGACCTCCCCGTTGGACCGAGCGGAGGAGAGGGTGCCATTGACCTTCTTGTCTTCGAACTCGATCTCCTCGTAAGGACGTCCAATTTCCTCCTTCTTGTTAGTCATTGGACCAGAGATTGTGGGACGTCTAAAGGAGACAAACGTTTGTAAAATTACCCAATATATCAGAGAATATTTGAATATATTGCAGATAAGTATCTATGCTATTTTGTTCGCTTTGAACCCTTTCTAGAATTAAGTCCGGCAATGCGGACTTGAAAGCTTTCAACAACCCCTTAGGTATATTCTATGCATTTGTAAGAGAGATCTCACACCAAAGAAAAAGAACCAAAGAATTGATAATCCCCGAAAGCATTGCTGCTTTAATATCATTACAGCTTTTGTAAGCATAATTTTGCATTAGAATTGAAAACCCCATGATTAAATAATGAAGCTTCAAGACAATGTATATATGGCAATTCAGTTGCATCATTAAACTCCAGTGCCTTCTGAGTTTCTTATTTAATAATTTGAATATTTTAAAAAAATGACTTTGTTATGAAGCCAAATCATGGAATGGGGTGAAGAGCAATATGATTGTTGACTACGTTACTGAAACTATTGGCATAAGTTGGTAGAAAAGAAAGACCATGGAATACCCACCACCTATGTGCAACTTAAAACTATCAATACAAGTTTTGAATGATAAAGAGCATTGTTTTCAGTAATAGCCTAATTTTCTGCCCTGAATAACTGCAGTTATTTACCATATGGTTATATAGCGCATGAAACACCAAGAGCAGCTTTATACAATGTTGATATATGACATATCTGAGCTACTGATTAACTATTCAGCACTACTGTATTTGTTACTACACCATGGAATGAATATTGTGATCAGAATCCTCCTGACAAGCAGAAGGTAACCAGCTATGTAAGAAATGTTACATTAGTATCAAGAATAAATCCTGCACAATCACACACACACACACACACACACACTACAAACTCTACATTTCAAAGCTACCTACAAGACATGGGGTAACCATTGGTGTAACTAGAAAACTTTAACGGAGACTACAGTCTACAGTGGTTAACAAAAAGAATTTTGAATGGTCAGTGAATTAGACCTCCTCAGATGTGTTCCACATGAGCTACAAAGCAATACCCTGACTCCACTAAAACTGAAATAAAAGCCAGCTGTTCTACTATAGGGGCACAGCAGTCTGAAGATAGTGATTAAACATTAGGGGGGAGGAGAGTACATGACATTTATCTGTGCCTACTAATTTCAAGTAAATGAAAGCAACACATCACTAAATGGTGAAAATTTACATCAATTTCACATGAATCATTTACCAATTTTTTTATGCATTCTGTGAATAAAGAACTTGCACATCTTTAATTTATCATATTAATAAAGAGATTGGACATCAGGGTAACAATAAAATAAAAAATTTGTCCCCTAAATATGCTAATTTTTAAATTTAAACGTTCATTTCCAATATAGAAGATCTATGTGCAAGAATCTGTAAGAGGGTATTTAAAATGTCTACCAAGTTAAAGAGTACCCTAACCCAAATCGGACATTCCCCTGAAGCAGCCTAAAATATTCCAAGGAAGAGCAACACCGGCAGTAGCACCGTGCCGCATAACGGAGGTGAAGAAGGTTCCTATCCCGCACTTGCAAATGATATCGAACATTTAATAAATGAAATCAGGATCAAAATTACTTGTCCTCATCAGCCTGAGAGTTGTGAGTAGGAGGAGGAGTAGTAGTAGGATTCAGGGCAGAGTCAGCACCGTTGTTGGCAAGGCTTTCGATAGGGAGCGGACTCGAAGGAGGGGTCGGAGCATGGTCATTATCTGGGATGGGTTTATATGACTGCTCCGTCTCCATGGGAGCGGAGGAAGAATTCTCCATAGCGGATATTTCGAGCACTGCATCGTTCCCCTCGTTCAACTGGAAGGAATTCTCTCCCTCATCTGCCCCGCCATCGTACCACCTGTGGGCCATCGTCAATAACATGCAAACTACATAAGAGTTCCGTGAGATGATAAAACTAACACAATCAGGTGGAATCATTTCTTAAAGATAAAAAGACAACACAAAAGTTTCTCATTAGATGGTAATTAGGTTAGGTAGGAAGACTTTTTTTTTTTCTGACAGGAGAAGGATGAAGGGTCTCTAACACATGATAGAACTACCTCTGCACATCTAAAATAATCTGTTTCATGTGCTAAAATAGTGTCCTAGTGTATTTAAATGACAGATGTGCGGACATATATGTGCTTGTTTAGATTTCTTCTACATCTGTCTAAGGCTTTCATGGCTGTTTACATACACTTGCAATAAAACCTAATTTGTACCAGAAATATTTTCAGGATAGTCCTTCCCTCAACTCTACCAATGGATTCTTTCTGTCCTTTCCATCTTAAGCTAAATAAAAATAACAATATCCATAAGGATGATCTCCATGTTCACGGCATCAATACCTCTACCTATGTTGCTGTGACATCAGAACAGAAAAGAAACTTATAATTGAATTAGTCTACAACTTAAGAGGATAAGTACTGTATATTCCCGTTAAGTTTTTGACATCAAGATCAATATGATGAGAAAAAATTTAATTTGGAAATTAAAAACCTTGGCTCATTCTCATCCTTCAAAAAGCATTGCAGACTATCAGTGAAAGCCTAATAATTCAAAGTAAACAATCAAGGAAACTGGATGCCCTATCTACAAATATTATCAACGGTGGATGATTAAGAAAAACAGTGTTCGTAACCTGATTCAAAAGTTTACAAAATATATCAATAAACTGTTTCAACTGTTTCATATACAATCAATATATTCAAAATAATTTACAACACAACTACATGTAATTTAAAATGAACACTTGATAAAAACTATTTTAATCTTTCTCAAAAAATTCTTTCCTTGACTAAATGTCTCCACAAATCATAATTTGTTAGTGAATTTTAGTTGGCCTATGAATATTTACATGAGCAGTATACAAGTAACATCCCATGAAACTATATACAACATAAGCCTCTAATGCATTCCACACGTAGCTTTTTAATACGCAACTTCTCTGGAATAAATTCTGAAATATATTATTTACACTATCAAATATAGTAAGGAGAAGATTTTACTTAGCAGCTAATAACTGAAAGACTGTACTCAAGAGCATGTAGCATAAAATGAACAACATATCATGCATATATTGTACAGTACTGTACCATAAATGGTTTAATCTCAAATAATTATGGGTACATATCTCATAAGAACTATAATTTAAATCAAAGTGAATTCTGTACAGGTTCCATTTAATACTGGAATCAATGAAAATTCTCGATAAAATGAAATTCGCAAAACAAATCAAAGCAATTTAACAAGAATAGGCATCTAAATAATACATAGGCTTTAACCCTCTGAGTGCCATTTGGCGTATATTACATCTAATTTTACCACTGCAATCGGGGCCAATGAATATGTTTTATACCCAGTTACTGCATTACCATTTTTTTCTCTTTATTTCACGATTTAGAAAAATGATATTTTAATTATAAAATAAATTTTTGAATATACTTACCCGGTGAATATATAGCTGCAACTCTGTTGCTCGACAGACAAACTCTACGGAAAAAACTCGCCAGCGATCGCTACACAGGTTGCGGGTGTGCCCAACAGCGCCATCTGTCGACCAGATACCCAGCTCTTATGTAAACAAAGACTCAATTTTCTCCTCGTCCCACTGCGTCTCTATTGGGGAGGAAGGGAGGGTCATTTAATTTATATATTCACCGGGTAAGTATATTCAAAAATTTATTTTATAATTAAAATATCATTTTTAAATATTTAACTTAGCCGGTGAATATATAGCTGATTCACACCCAGGATGGTGGGTAGAGACCAGTAATATATGTTTACATTTTATGAGCTAAGAGTTTTTTATTTCATTTTAGAAGTTATCAAAATAACAAAAAACAAAATAAATAGGTACCTGGTAAGGAAGTCGACTTGAACAATTACTCTGCCTTTTAAGTACGTCTTCCTTACGGAGCCTCGCGATCCTCTTAGGATGCTGATCGACCCCTAGGAGCTGAAGTATCAAGGGTTGCAACCCATACAACAGGACCTCATCAAACCCCTAATCTAGGCGCTCTCAAGAAATGACTTTGACCACCCGCCAAATCAACCAGGATGCGAAAGGCTTCTTAGCCTTCCGGACAACCCATAAAAAAACAACATTTCAAGAGACAGATTAAAAGGATAAGGAATTAGGGAATTGTAGTGGTTGAGCCCTCACCCACTACTGCACTCGCTGCTACGAATGGTCCCAGTGTGTAGCAGTTCTCGTAAAGAGACTGGACATCTTTCAAGTAAAATGACGCGAACACTGACTTGCTTCTCCAATAGGTTGCGTCCATTATACTTTGCAGAGATATATTTTGCTTAAAGGCCACGGAAGTTGTTACAGCTCTAACTTCGTGCGTCTTCACCTTAAGCAAAGTTCGGTCTTCCTCACTCAGATGTGAATGAGCTTCTCGTATTAACAATCTGATAAAGTCTGACCAAGCATTCTTTGACATAGGCAAGGATGGTTTCTTAACTGAACACCATAAAGCTTCAGATTGGCCTCGTAAAGGTTTAGTACGCTTTAAATAGAACTTAAGAGCTCTAACAGGGCATAAGACTCTTTCTAGTTCATTGCCTACGATCTCCGATAAGCTGGGAATATCGAAAGATTTAGGCCAAGGCCGAGAAGGCAGCTCATTTTTGGCTAGAAAACCAAGTTGCAGCGAACAAGTGGCTTTTTCCGATGAAAATCCGATGTTCTTGCTGAAGGCATGAATCTCACTGACTCTTTTAGCCGAGGCTAAGCATACCAGGAAAAGAGTCTTAAGAGTGAAATCTTTCAGGGAGGCTGATTGTAACGGCTCCAACCTGTCTGACATGAGGAATCTTAGTACCACGTCTAAATTCCATCCAGGGGTAGCCAAACGACGCTCCTTGGTGGTCTCAAAAGACTTAAGGAGGTCTTGCAGATCTTTATGTTTGGAAAGATCTAAGCCTCTATGCCGGAAGACCGATGCCAACATGCTTCTGTAGCCCTTGATAGTGGGAGCTGAAAGGGATCGTCCTTTTCTCAGGTATAAGAGAAAATCAGCTATTTGAGCTACAGAGGTACTGGTCGAGGATACAGAAACTGACTTGCACCAGTCTCGGAAGACTTCCCACTTCGATTGGTAGACTCTAATGGAAGACGCTCTCCTTGCTCTAGCAATCGCACTGGCTGCTTCCTTCGAAAAGCCTCTAGCTCTCGAGAGTCTTTCGATAGTCTGAAGGCAGTCAGACGAAGAGCGTGGAGGCTTTGGAGTACCTTCTTTACGTGTGGCTGACGTAGAAGGTCTACCCTTAGAGGAAGACTTCTGGGAACGTCTATTAACCATCGAAGTATCTCGGTGAATCATTCTCTCGCGGGCCAGAGGGAAGCAACTAACGTCAACCTTGTCCCTTCGTGAGAGGCGAACTTCTGCAGTACCTTGTTGACAATCTTGAACGGTGGGAATGCGTAGAGATCCAGATGTGACCAATCTAGGAGGAAAGCATCTATATGTATTGCTGCTGGGTCCGGGACTGGAGAGCAATATATTGGAAGCCTCTTGGTCAGCGAGGTTGCAAAGAGATCTATGGATGGTTTACCCCAAGTGGCCCAAAATCTCTTGCACACATCCTTGTGGAGGGTCCATTCGGTTGGAATTACTTGCCCTTTCCGACTGAGACAATCTGCTATGACGTTCAAGTCGCCTTGGATGAACCTCGTTACTAGGGAGATGTCTTGACCTGACCAGATGAGCAGGTCCCTTGCGATCTCGTACAACGTCAGTGAGTGGGTACCTCCTTGTTTGGAGATGTACGCCAAGGCCGTGGTGTTGTCCGAGTTAACTTCCACCACTTTGCCTCGAAGGAGAGACTTGAAGCTTTTCAAGGCCAGATGTACTGCCAACAGCTCCTTGCAGTTGATATGCATGCTCATCTGACTCGAGTTCCACAGTCCTGAGCATTCCCGACCGTCTAGTGTCGCGCCCCAGCCCACGTCCGATGCGTCCGAGAAGAGAACGTGGTTGGGAGTCTGAACAGCCAGGGGAAGACCCTCTCTTAGGTTGATATTGTCCTTCCACCAAGTCAGACAAGACTTTATCTTTTCGGAAACCGGGATCGAGACCGCTTCTAGCGTCTTGTCCTTTTTCCAGTGAAAAGCTAGATGGTATTGAAGAGGACGGAGGTGTAGTCTTCCTAGTGACACAAATTGTTCCACGGATGACAGCGTCCCTACCAGACTCATCCACAGCCTGACTGAGCAGCGTTCCTTCTTCAGCATCTTCTGGATGGATAGCAGGGCTTGATCTATTCTGGGGGCTGATCGTCTTGTTGTTCAGCAACATCCTCATCAGAGGGTTCCTCATCCGAAAACTGATGAGGAAACGGCAACGGAGTGGGCAACGTCTGGCTCGCTGAGTCCGGTCGCACTGGTGCATGCGTGACGGAGCCGGACGCAACATCATGGAACTGCTGCACAGTCTGTGAACTGTCAACAACCATGAGTGCGCGAGGAAGCACAGCGTCAACCCGAGACTGTCTAGACCGTCTGGGTTGTGCAGTCAACACCCTACCGGGTTGCTGAGGTTGACGCACTGCGTCCAAAACAAGTCACCTCTGCTGGTTGTTGAACGTCCTGAACGTCAACAACCACCTCCGAGCGTCGCTTAACGTCAACGTGCGGCTGGCAACCCACACTGGGTCTCATCGGTGGAGGAACCACCTCAACTGGCAGACGCGAGAAGGTTACCTCAGCGTCAACAGGGCGCACAACCGACCGGTTGGAAGGTTGTTGGCCAGAAGGTTCGGCAGCAACCTTCTCCGCATTAAAGTCCTCTATCAAGGACGCAAGCTTGGACTGCATGTCTTGCAGCAAAGCCCATTTAGGGTCTACGGGAGCAGGTGCGGCAACAGACGGGGTTAGCGACTGAGGCAGTACCGCTTTCCATCCCTGAAAGCCTTGTTTATGCATGACATAATTGTACAGCAAAACTTCAAAGGCTCGAAAACAGCTGTGAAGTTGACCTGTAAAAAACTTGGAGCGTCTCCTGGCCAGGCGCCAGGGAGAGTCTACGAGATTTGAGAAGTCTATCTGGGCAGAGGCATGAACTCCCAAGCCGAGAACTTCTCTCGTGTCATATCAGACTCTCGCTCTATAAGCCAGTTTAAAAGAAGGGAAAGCAAAGGCTGTATCCCCCAAACTCCTCCTGGTGATAAACCAGTCGCCTAGCCAACGTAAAGCTCTCTAGGAGAGCGAGAGAGCACTAGCTTAAAAACAACGGCTTCGAAGTAGCTAGGCCTAGTGTAAGCTCTGACGTTTAGGCGAACGAGGAGCAGCAGTTACAAAAAGATCCGGACAAAGATCCTTAAAAAAAAATCTTCATGATTTAATTAAAGTCCATAGGGGGCTAAGCAGCTTTAGGCTCCTCTCCATCTGACAGAGTCCTCAAGGGAATATCAGTAGGAGGGGGAACAGCAACTTCCTCATCTACAGGAACCTTGTCCGATAAAAGCTGAGTCTCAAGCAAGGGAGAGACCTGCCGTGGTGGCAATGCTTTACAAGCAGAGTCCACACTCACTGGTGCATTAGTAGCGGACCAGAACGCAACGTCATGTAACTGCTTGACAGTCTGTGAACTGTCAACAACTGAACTGTCAACCACAACAGGTGCGTGAGGACGCACAGCGTCCACTCGAGACTGCTTTGACTGCCTAGACTGAGCAGTCAAAACAACTCTAGAATGCGGAGGTTGACGCACAGCGTCAAAACAAGTCAACTCCGATTGTTAGCGAACGTCTTGAACGTCAACAGGAGCATCAGCAAGTGGCCTAACGTCCAAATGCGGCTGAAAATCCACACGAGACCGCATCGAGTGTGGTTCTAAACAACCTGACTGACGTGACTTAGCTACGCCAACGTCAACAGGAAGCACAAAGGAACGTTAGGTTGGCTGAAAGCCAGGATATCGATGAGATAAACGGCTAGACTCAACGGACTAATCGGCAGAATAGTCTTCCATAAGGGAGGCAAGCATATTCTGCATGTCTTGCCATACAACCCATTAAGGATCAACGGAAATGGTTGTGGTAAGAGACGAGGGTAACGTCTGTGACCGCAACACTTTGCCAACAAAAAAGACTCTCGGAGTCTGTGTTACGCTTTTGTTAGGCGGCGAGCATTTATCCGATGACTACATAGGGTCAGAGCTGTCCTAATGGCTGTAACCAGGACGCTGGACCTGTCCTGAAAGGACTGACTTTCGCTTAAGGGCTTCGAAACCTTGTGACAGGTTTCTTATGCGAAAAGCCTTCGGATGACGAGGAGAAACAACGTCTCTCTCGTCTTATGGTAGGGGAGATCTTGGTAAGATACACCCGATACCATAGAGGGAAACGTCTGTTCGTTGATCAAGGCCTCTCGAACCCATAAGTCGTTCGACATTACTTCTCCCCTGGGCTTGGGAGCTTGCAAGAGGTCCCGGACTAGGTGAACGACAGGCACGAACAGACGAACCCCCGGACGCAACACTGTAACACTTTGCGCATATCACTTTATCACTTCGATTTTCTGTTTTGCACTTATTTCACTGAAATCGAAACTTTTACTGATTTCTACCTGAAACACGCATTTCTACCCTTCATTAAAAGGTAGTAATTGCGTAATCAGTCGTATAATGCAAGCTCATTAATACCAGCAAAAAACAGAAAACCTATTTTAAGATAAAAAATTCAGTGGCTGGGAAAGAGACTAAACACTAGTTCATATAAACTACGTTTTCAATCTCTCACCGCACATAGCCTGGGGACGAGAATAAAAAACTAAAAACGTTTTATCCTTCCTCCCCGTACAGAGACTAGGGACGAGAGTAACTCGAGAACAACGTTACCCGCTTGAACGGAACGTTTTCTCTCCTCTCTCTCTCCCTCCGTCTCTATCTCTCTCTCTCTTTCTCTCTTGATTTCGCACCTAAGAGAAGAGCCCAATTATATTTCGTCAAAAAAACATGTTATTTGACTAAAGGAAAAAACTGAAAGGTTTTTCAAATAAAAAGTTCCTTTAAAATAGAATTTAAAACATTTAAGCTAAGAAAGAATGAACAAAACGTCAGAATCGATTTACTCTTACTGCAAAGTGAAACCGTGATACACTCTCTCTCTATCGTAACGATAGAGCGCATGTTGAACGTCCTGAACGTCAACAACTGCGTAGCATAAATAAACTAAACGTTAGTTCATCTTTGAAAACAGTACGAAGACTATCAAAGAAATTCTTTCATAAAATATTACATTTAAAAAGTTTTAAATCCTTAGCTCTTTAAAAGCTATTTACGATATAAAGGGCTCAACGTTGATTAACTTCGGTTTCCAAGTTAGGACCGCCTACTCTCAGGAAAGGTCGCATATAAACAAAACATTAAAATTTATTTTTATATGTTTATAATAAATGGAAAGTTAATCGAAGAGGCCTAATAAAGGCGGAGAGATATAAAATATATAGAGGAAAATCTATAAATAATTTATAACGTGATAAGAAAATTACTAAAAGCCTAAACACACTTCCGTCTAAGGGAAGGGTCGGCCATTTAAAAGTGAAAGAAAGTCCATACTCTCTTTGTCACCATAATTAAATCTATCCAAAACGAGTTCAAGATTTAAGATGAAGATAAAACACCTGCATTGCAAAAGCTCAAAACCAGAATATAGTACTTCACCAATATGATGTGAAAAACTCCAGTTTAGCAACAGCGAGTAAAGTACGTCTTGTCGACACGTCGACAGAGAGAAAATTGAGTCTTTGTTTACATAAGAGCTGGGTATCTGGTCGACAGATGGCGCGTTTGGGCACACCCGCAACCTGTGTAGCGATCGCTGGCGAGTTTTTTCCGTAGAGTTTGTCTGTCGAGCAACAGAGTTGCAGCTATATATTCACCGGCTAAGTTAAATATTTAAAATGAAAATTTTACAAATCATGTAAAATTATAAGCCAATGGAAAGGAAATTTACTCAGCTATACGATAACAATGGTTACAAAGCTCTATCTGTAATAGTTTTTGTGCTGAGTAATAAAGAAAAAAAAAAACAAATTGTTGCTTGAGGGCCAAATTATTTGGTGAGTTGTCCAAAAAAAAAAAAAAAAAAAAAAAAAAAAGACTTGTTGCTTGAGGGCCAAATTATTTGGCGAGTTGGCATTCAAAGGGTTAACTAAAGTATCCTGTGGTTGTATATATCATCAAATTAAAATTCTGTAGTATTATCCCTGTTTATGTTGGTTCGACATAAATCGGTTCGAATTTATCACTGCTCACTCTTAAGTATTAAATACAAAAGTAAAATCCACGTTTTGTCGTTTTCCCTTACCTTACGTCGATTTCTACACCATGAAATAATAATTAAGTGCTGAACTGTACTTCATACTAAAGCTTATTGATTTAGTTATCTGGTTCTTATCAAATGACATCAGGTTATAATTGATTATCATGTTCATTACTTGTAAAGGGAACATGTGTCACTTTATAAGGCTGAAGTCCAACCTACATAGAAAACTTAACTTACGTCGAGTCTCTTGGAAACAATGAATAACGTAGGGCAGGGTATTACTATATGTACTGTATTGTACAAGACTGTAGAAAATATCAACCTATTCAGAAGTCTCATAGTTTTCCTCGACATAATATAAATAAGAAAAAATTATCATTTTGTAAAAATAACTTAAAAGCTCTTATTCATACCATATACCTATTTAAACATGTTAAATGCAGCACACATTGATTTGAATAGTTTACTAATACTGTATATTATGATTATATAAATAACCCTACAAATACCTGAACCAATCTTTGCTCTTCTATACATGGTGAATATCTATCGAGATCATTGGTTACCTAATTTTTCTGAAGAATTATTAATATTTCTACAAAATAAAAGCGATTACTTTTATAAGCACACATTTGTGGACTTCACATACCTCCAGACATTGCATATTTATGTCAAACAGAAAGAGCAGTAGTACAGTAGTAAGACTATTCATGCACCACCTGGAGCATTACTTTGTTGAGGGTACCAATTACAGTGGGCTTTGAACAGCAGACAGATGGTATTATTATCATTATTATTATTATTATTATTTTCTAAGCTACAACCCTAGTTGAGAAAGCAGGATGCTATAAGCACAAGGGCCCCCACAGGGAAAATAGCCCAGTGAGGAAAGGATATAAGGAAACAGATAGAATAGTGTGCTTGAGTTTACCTCGACCAAGAGAATTCTACCTCAAGTGAAAGACCATGGTACAGAGGCTATGGCACTACCCAAGACTAGAGAACGATGGTTTGATTTTGGAGTGTCCTTCTTCTAGAAAAGCTGCTTACCATAGCCAAAGAGTCTCTTCTACCCTTACTAAGAGGAAAGTGCCCACTGAAGAATTATAGTGCAGTAGTTAATCTCTACTGTGAAGAAGAATTTTTTGGCAACCTCAGTGTTGTCAAGTGTATGAAGGAAGAGAATGTGAAAACATCAGGCCAGACTATTCCATGTATGTGTAGGCAAAGTAAAAATAAGTCATAAGCAGAGAGAAAAGTCCAATGTACAGTAGTAGTCTGGCCAGTCAAAGGACCCAATAACTCTCTAGCACTGGTATCTCAATGGGTGGCTGGTGTCATACCTAACCTATTACCTACCAAACAGCGGACATCAAGAAAGAGAACTCTAATTCAAAACAGTGGAAGACCATAGTACAGAGTCTATGACACTATATACACTACGTACTCTATTTAGCTAAGGTAAGCAGCTCTTCAAGGAGGACACTCCAAAATCAAATAATTGTTCTTGTGTCTTGGATAGAGTACGTAGTGTATATAGTGTCATAGACTCTGTACTATGGTCTTCCACTGTTTTGAATTAGAGTTCTCTTTCTTGATGTCCGCTGTTTGGTAGGTAATAGGTTAGGTATGACACCAGCCACCCATTGAGATACCAGTGCTAGGCAGAAAGCAATACAGCTAGGATCAAAGGGGTGTTTCAAAGAAATAGTCTCTTCTACCATTACCAAGAGGAAAGTAGTCACTGAACAATTAAACTGCAGTAGTTAACCTCTTAAGTGAAGAAGATTTTTTTGGTTATCTAAGTGTGGTCAGGTGTATGAGGAAAGGAGAATGTGTAAAGAATAGGCCAGACTATTCAGTGCATGTGTAGGCAAAGGAAAAATGAACCGTAACTAGAGAAGGATCCAATATAGTAATATCTGGCCAGTCAAAATTTCTTTGAAACATCCCTTTGACCCTAGCTGCATTGCTTTCTGCCTTAAACTTTTCATCAGTTCCCAATTGTCTCTCTTCCCAACTAGCTGTTAGACTTACTTCAAGATTAACTCTGTTCTTTTTTTCATCATTCATCTAGAAACAAATGCAGTACTTTAGGATGAGGGTCTCAGTAGTCTTTTTAAACTTCTTTAATACTAATAATAACAACCCGGAATTCAGAATTCCCTTCTTCACTTTTCATGTTGTATGGAAATGAAGGCGAAATGTCTGTGAGGTTGGAAAGAAGGAACTCAAAATTCTTTGTCTCACTGCCTGAAAAATCAGAGGTCTAGCTGTTTGCCCTCCACATCTAAAGTTTGAATCTGCTTCCAATAATAAGCTGTCTGGTGCACCTTTAGGGTGCCTTAGCAGTTGTTTGTGAACCATCCATGTTAATGAAAGTAGTATTGCTGCTCTTTTTGTGGGTAGTCAAGCAGTCACAATTACAGTTTCTATTGTGCTAAATATCCTGGTCATACCAGAAGAGAGAAATATCAGTTTTGGAATGAGTGTAGCAGGCCACAAGTGTAGTATTCACAGTGCTGAATGCTGCCAGTATCCAATAAAATAAATATCTTGCTGGTTTAACCAACATTCAAATACAGTCACTCGTTAGGCAAATATCTAGCCATCAGGAGAGGGCAAGCATTGAAATGATAACTGGGTTCTGAGTGGAATATCTTCAAACCCTAGGATGCACAGGGCTGGAATCAGTGGAGATGGAACAATTTTTGCATTACTTAACTAAATTGAAACTCCAAGTTATAAAACAAAACAGCTGTTCCTCCTGGTAGTAAAGGTGGGGGTCATCTTCGGTAGCAGGAATACTAGCTGGTAGAGTTGAGGGAAGGACAGTGAAAAAGCAGGTAGATCAGGCAATACATCAGCAGAATGGGAAGGCTAGTAGCTAAGTTTGACTATGCTGAGCTGAACCATTCCTCAAGAATCTACTGCAATATCATCTGAAGATGAGTGCTACAAAGGCAGAAGAAGATTCAGCTGCCTTCCTAAGCACCTAGACTGAAGACTTAGAAGTGTATAAAGCTGACACACCTGCTTTATAAATAAAGTAGGTACAACAAATAAGGGTGGAGATCCTCCAGTGAAGGAAAGTCTTAGATATTTACTTCAGCTCTAAAAACTTTACACACAAAAATAAGGAAAACCTGAGGCTTCAAGTAGCCTGCAGTACTATTGTTAATCTTACTCTATTTGTTAGACAAATTTGCAATGTCTGGGTACATCGAAAGACCATAAATGCATGAATACATGAGTAATGAGGTTACGATAAAATAAAAAGTAATTTTTATCTATCAGTCACTTAAATTTCCCTTCAACTGGTAATTCTTTTGCCCCCTCCAAAGCAGATATGCATTCAAAATTTTTCTTCCTATTACATTATTAATCCCAACTGCACTGGAATAAAAATACACTTGGGATTACACCATATTCCTTTCTTATAAGAAACTTAAAGATGGGAAGGACAAAAAAAAAAATAAGATGACATACTTACTCCTAACATGAACAGTATGTACTGTGTAAGTAATTTAGAAAATACAGGAGCCTAACCAAATATGACTCTTAGGGAGTTTGGCAACCCCTAAAAGTTCCTTACACAAAATGCTAAAAGGCTAGTCACTGTACCAATACATGATGGCCTAGTTACTTAGCAAAACAATGTCCTAAAACTATTGTGAAATTATAATTATAATTGTTCTGTATCTGTAGTGTAATCAATACTTAAAATTGGGATGCTGTAACCAAAATCTAAATATGTGGAGCCCTAATCAACACAGATACCCTGAAGCTGTAAAAGAGTACAATATATTGTGAATCTTTAGCCAGGAGTCCGAACAGTATGTGAGGGAATGCTACTTTTCTAAGGAGCTAAATATAAAACAGTGAAAGGAAATTTAGATTCCTGTCTGATTAGAATATTAGGTAAACGGGAGAGCGGGAGAATCCTGAGTGGGTGCACAGAGGGTAGACTCTGAAAAATCATAGAAACATGTCATGCAATTTAGTGAGAATCAAATAAAACAAAAAACATTTGAGTGAAAACCAAGAGTCAACGTGTGGGTACGTGATGCATGCTGCAAAAGTTATAAGAGAAATGCATTCCAATCACTGTACGAGAGAAATTGTAGACGACACATCCCATCTCCAGTTACCATACAATATGAAAGGAGAATCATTTAAGAAAGGTAATTTATATATCAAATATTTCTGGGGTTTTGTTTTACACATGCTGGAATGTATCAGAAACTAACATATTTTTGAAGATTTAAATTTCCTGAAAGTAATAAATTTCATCTAATAATCGCAAACTATGAATATCCCAAAAACTTAAAGTTCCTCAATGACACCAAAACTTTCAAAAGTATATCTTTCCTAAAACACATTATTATATTTTTTTCCAAGGTCTTATACGAGATAAAAAAACAACAATTATTAACAGATTTTTAAAGCGATTTGTATTTTTCCTAAACCCTGTATACTAAACTGAGTATTTTAATAGGAGTAAGACTTTAGCAAAGCTAGAACAGTCACTGAAAATTTGCCGTGGTTGTTATAACTATCAAAAGGTGGTGCGGGGTAAGTTCTGCCAAGCTTTCAGTTACCAAGAACAGAACTTTTGACTTTTAGGTCTGGGACCAGTGTGGTGGTTGTGACAGGATGCGTAATTATAAGAACTCAGATTGGTAGTAGGGAAAAACACAAAATTATTTCATATTTTCGATTTGTTTCTACACGAATAGAAACTGCTGTCCATTAACAGAAGACTCAACCTTGGGAAAGAGGAAGTTGCTATGAAACAAAAATCAGGAGTGGATCAACTTTCCTTGGTATTATCAGAGTACCTGGTCAAGTATAGGAGCAAAGGTGATGAGTCTGCCAGCCTCCTAACAGCCTGTGCATAGGGATACCGCAGGTATTAGGTTAGGCCTGTGCCAAGAATATATGGTATTCAATAGCAGAAGAATCTACATCCTTGTACGAGATATGTTGTAAATTTTTTGTAACTATTATAAGAATGGGTTCGAATACATTCTGTCCATCTGGTAGGAGGGGGGGAGAGATATTGTCCTCAAAGAAAGTTTGCTCGGTTTTGAAACAGCGTACCTAGCCTATATCTAACGTCCATTCCAGCTCATAATGGCTATGACTGCTGCACCCTGGAGAGAGAGCCGAAAGCCTTCACTTCATATACCCTTCCCAAAAATGGACTTTCAGACCCCTCGATGTAAGAAAGATACGGATGCCTGATGGTTTCACAAAGCCAGAATGGAACAGTTTTCTTGGGTATCCTTCTCTTGATTCTGCCAGTGATAATAGTGTCTTTGCTACTCAAGCATGGAATGCTTAGTCCCTTAAGATAGAACTGCAGAGCCCTCATTGGATAGAGAAGCAAATCGATGACTAGTCTCCAGCCCCAGGCCAACTTCACGACAGGGAAGAGCTGTCTCAAACAATTTCGAGTGCATTCTCCTTCATCCTTTCCTTATTTCCTGCTAAAGACCTAGCTTTCGGCAATTTTGCAAGGTAACTCTGAAACGCCATGTGTGAAAGGAGGAGAGGTATAAGATCCTAGAAGGTAGACATTATCTATTCCGAAGGACTTCTACTACCCTCTGCTCTCCTTTAAGTAGCTGCCACCTTGCCCCATGGCCTGGCCGGCATCCCCCACTCATGGCAGTTGAAGGAGGGGACTGCTGATTTCAGTGTCCATTTCCTCCTTTCTTATCTCTAACAAACCTCCTGAACTGGCCAGGCTACTCGTGGACTGGCTACATGGGGGGAAAAACAGATGTCAGGTGATCACGCTCCCTACAACATGAACACTTGGGAACTTCTCTAGAGGCCAGAGAGTCATAACAAGAACAATGATAAGGTGACCTATCCTGCAGCAACCAATGCCGAGGTAACTTATAAAATGGAGGAGACCAATTGCTCATATGAGATGGAACCTCACCAGGAGCCAAACTCTCTGCCTTTAGTACCAAAAAAAATCTAGGGAGAGGGGACAAGATAAACAGTAACTTGAATGTCCAGGAGAGTTGATGCAGTATACGTGCTCAGTCTGGTATGAGACTCGGCACCAGCCGCAGGACTATGTTCCACGCACTGAGACACCTTCCCTGGCTAGGTCAGTTATTGGTACTTCTCCAATAAAGAATTCTTTTTCTTCTTAGGAGCAGAAATGTCTGAAAATCTGATGAAAATGAGGTAGAGGATTAAGAAGAATAAAAAGAGGTGGAGGAGCGAATGATCCCCTTCTTTACAGATGAGGAATTAGGGACCAACGATGACACTTCCACAGAGGAAGAGAACACAGGGACCTCTTCAACAGCAGATGAGACCACATCCGCAAGTGCCATGTCCTCCAGTACTTCCACAAGTGCTGGAGAAAATGGAATAGTCACAGCAGGGGAAGCCTCAGAAGTCCTGGCATCAGGCAACACTTTCAGCCATTTTCCTGCTTACAGAGCACTAGTGATGATCAAGAAACGCCACAACTTCTTTAGGTCTAGGTGTCGTTGTCAGTCTGCACAGCTATGGAAACCCTCAAGGAAAAGGTGGAGGAGTTTTACTTTCACTAGGGAAGGGAAAGTGATACTTCCCCTTTCCCTGAGAATTGTCCCATGCGTGAGCCGAGGTCTCCTCCCATCACACCAATTCCTCCGGAGTATCCATCTTTAAAGGAGGCCGAGAAACACACAAAACAAAGGGCTATGACTTGCATTCATCACATGGGGAAGAATACGAACAGTCATGGTCCCTGCAAAAGGCACAAAGATCATGGGGATCTCGGCAGGATTAGAAAAACACCTGCCACATATTTTAACTTGGTTTACCCATAGTCCATGTCTTTACATTAGTCCATTTATTCTGGAAGGAGAAAAAGATAGAGTTAAAATATCCAAAATATTTGGGAGGCAGTAAGAGTATGTTCATACTACCTGCAACCAAAGTTAAAAGTGCTGGTCTTGCAGATTGATAAGTGAGCGGGAGTTCCCCCAACACCACCTGTGGAATGTTATAACTACCTTGCTGAATTTTATTGGCTGTTTCAGCTTTGCTGAAGTCATAGTCCTATTAAAGGATGATGTTTTCTATTCATGGAAACAAATATAATTCCAAAATTCAAAGCATTTAGTGATAATTCTAATTTCAGGTACGCGTATTCAGCAAAATAAATAAACAAGACTCATATTTTCAAGATAAATATACCAAAGCAAGCTCTCTAAAGTAGTAGTGCTGTATATGCAATAACCCCATTGATGTCAAAACCTTGCAAGTATCCGTAAGATGAACAGAAGTTCTTTATTTGGACTAGAGTCAAGAGCAGGCAGTCAATGCATGCAGGAGAGATGTTCAAATTTTAAAAAATCCTTTCGTGATGAAGTTTTCGTTATATATCTCTCCATATCAGTTTGAGGTTCTATGCATATCAGACCAACAAACGGTAACAATAATGATAAAGCTAGCCCTCATAGGGGCATGTAACGAATATTATAAGCATGACATCATTAGCATAGCATTCATGAAGGTAGGCACAAATCATCAGACTGACAATTTCTTAGGGATGAGAAAACATCAACTTTTCTCACACGCATTCTTTAACCACCACAAATTGTCTATGGTCTCTCAAAACTAAAGCATCTTCCCTACACCCTCCTTGTGTTTATAACTGGAATTCTGCGCAACTACTCCTTGGGTATCAAAGCAGCAATATTCTAGGTCATGCTCATTTCTGATACTGCACTATGGAAAGAAACAAACAAAGACCACCCAGTTGACAGAAAGAACAACAAAAGTTCATAAAAGATATTTCAGCTATACAGTACACATGCCACACAAACTCGGCTATGATGATGCGAAACCATTTATGGAATGCAAAAATCCTCCCGCTGAGTAAGCAACCACATACGAATAGTGTATAGTGTATCACAACACATAGGAGATTTAGCCATGGTGTAAGTTTCAAGGGATTCTCACACAACCAAAATGAAATATATCAACCGAAATGCTGAGAAATACTAGAAAAAAGCCCATTCAGAGTGACATCAGGTAATAATCAAATGCAATAATAAAAGCACTGAATAATATATAGAATGCCAACCTACAAAATCTTCTAGAATACCTACAGTACATCCAAAAACCTAAAAAAAAAAAGCAGTAGAACAGATCTTTCAAACCAAAAACACCAGCACTTCAACAGTATTAAATAAAATATCTCCACTCAGTCTTCTTTATATCCCAAAGAATCTTTTAAAAAATAACTGTAAAATCATCAGCTACTCCAACGTACAGTATATCATCTGACATTTGTAAATCATCATCCCTAAATTTATCGTGCTAGCTATGCCACATTTGACAAATGACAAAAATTTGTCACTTGGAATAAATGCAATTCCTTTTAAAAGGTACCCTGCCAACAAATGGACATGATAATTCTGCTAATTTTTTTCAATAAAACGCCAACAATTATTGGCAAGGCAACTGAAATTAGCCAATTTATTAAGTTCAACAAATATTTCATCTACATTATATGCAAAAAGAAAACCTTAAATTTCTTGTAGTCAGCATTATTTGTATTATACTATTGAATAGGCGTTTTTTGATGTCCTAACGTGTTTATTAAAAAATCAATTTCCAGCATCTGTAAAACGTCAAGTGAAGGAATGAAACCCAGTACAAATAAATATAAAAAAAATGTATCCTGGTAACAGGAAAAACATGATGTGTCATCTATCATGTACATTTAAGAATCGGTTGACAATTCAATTGTTGGTAAGTAGTTATAACAACATAAACAAAACTTTCAAAATATATCTTTCTGGTGAAATTACAGTATTCAACTCGGACAACCATCTCTACGAATTACACACACAAATAATTGTTAATGTCAACGATACGATTAAAACACATTGAATCTAAATACTGTATCTAGTCTTCATTTGTATTACTTTACGCTAACGTTCTTTGATTAACATTCACAGATGTGAAAGTGGGAAGAGTTTACGCTATGAAAAGCATATGGGATTGCTTTCAGAATAAAAGCTCCTAATTATTAAAAAAAAGTTTAAGATAAGTGCATCTATTGATTCCTTGACCTAATTTTTTTATCAAAATGTACATCAGATTTGAAGCAACCTTTAGATAAAAAAAAAACTAAGATTTGCAACTCTCCCTCTTCCTGATTATGTGAAAATCACAGAAATACAAAAAGTTAGTGAGCTACGTCACGAAATGCCGAACGCTGCACCTCTGACACCTGTTACATACATGGATGGAGAGTTGGGCTTATTAACTTCTACTACGGACAAAGGACGAGGGGCGGCTCTCTGTTTTGACTTGTAAGTTCCCTTCGCACATTCCTTCGACAACTTGTCGGTGATGGCTTCAAGCTCCTTGGCGACCTGAAATAAGACAATTTGATAAAGTAATACTGCAATATATATACATCATACTACTGGTTTTTAGATCACACTCTTAACCCTTCTACCCCCAATGGACGTACTGGTACGTTTCACAAAATTCATCCCTTTACCTCCATGGACGTACCGGTACGTCCTAGGAGAAAAGTGTTTTTTAACAGTTTTTTTGCATATTTTTGATAACTTTATGAGAAACTTCAGGCATTTTCCAAAATAATGAGACCAACCTGACCTCTCTATGACGAAAACTAAGGCTGTTAGAGCAATTTAAAAAAAATGTATTGCAAAATATGCTTGAAAAAAAAAAAATGCCTGGGGGTTAAGGGTTGGAAAGTTCTAAATAGCCTTGGGGGTAAAAGGGTTAAGGCCATCTCATGAACAGTAAAAAAAAAAAAAAAAAATCCCATTAAACACCTATGGTTTGCATACCCTCCTCGAGATTAAAATCAACTCACAGCTAAATAAACATTAATGCAAAATTGGTTTTATAGGTCTGAGATTGAGATACAGTTCAAAAATATTTTGGGAATTGATATTTTGGAGAAATGTGGCTCAGAATTTTAACTATAATATCTAATGTGGGTATTTGTTTACAAGACCCCACTCTCCATATGCAGTACTGCCAAATTATGCAAAGCTATTGTTTTCCTCTATTACATTTTCATAATTTAAAACAATTTGCCACATGGGAGACAAGTTAAAATTATAAAAAAAAACTAGCCTGGTTTCCTCACTAAATGACCTGGAACTGACATTGTCAATATTGTCAACCAGGGCTATTTTCCCTGTTGGAGCCCCTTGACTTCTAGCATCCTGCTTTTCCAACTAGGGTTGTAGCTTAGCAAGTAATAATAATAATAATAATAATAATAATAATAATAATAATAATAATACAAATAGATCAAGCTGCATGGATTTTACTTAAGTTAAAGAGAAGGAATAACTTCTCTGGCAAAGGAGATAAGTATAAAGGATTTCCTTATGATTACATAAAGCCTCGGTTATAATTTAAAGCACTGTACCTTGCTGGACTCGGCCATGAACGTAGCTTCGGCTGCAAAGAGAGACTGTACGTGGTTGGAAACATTGGGGATTCGCTGATCATAGAGGCTTGGGAGTTCATCGTACAATTCCTAGAAAAAAAAATTAGAAAAAACCTAATAAAATTCATGGCAGAAATGTTTAATATTCAATAAATCTAGAATATCTTTGTTATCTAGTTGTGTATTAAAAGAACAGTAAATACAATGTTCTTGCACCCTAATTTTTTACTGACAAGCCAAAATAAATCAGAGCAGTGGACACCAGAAGTAATTCTACCTATATTGGACCCTTACAGTCCCAAGATTATTAATAATGCTTACCTCTAATGCCTAACATGAACTGACTCAAACTTTTTTACCAATATTATTAAATACCTAGAACTGTTTTTGATAAATCTGTTTAAGGACTCCTTTCAACTGTCTTATTTTGATGCAGGTGTTTACCCAAACATTGAAGTCTCATGGCACGTTTCAAACGTAATCATTGTGCTACGAAGATCTCGTTTTACTGTATGACACGATCATGATGCCTAATTACTTGAAAGTCTAAATACCATCAAGATCTAATCTTTTTGCGACGAAGATTTCGTTCTATGACACAACTCATGAAGCCTAATTACTTGAATGTCTTAGGTACCTTTAAGATCTAATAATTGTGTGATGAAGATCTCGTTCTATGACACAACCATGAGATTTAATTACTTGAAAAAGTCTTAGGTATCTTTAAGGTCTAATCATTGTGAAATGAAGATATTCTATGACATAACTCATGAGGCCTAATTACTTTATTCTTATGGCACCTCTTAGACCTAGTCATTGTGCAATGATCTCATCCTATGTCTCAATTGTAAAGCCTAATTACATCAAAGACTTATGGCAACTTTAAAACCATATCATAGTGCGATCACGATCTTCTCCAGCGTCGCAATCGCGAACCCAGATTATTTTAGTCTTACAGCTCCCTAAAGACTTAAAATACTGTACTGTGCCACAAAGATCTGATAAAATCAGGTTGTCTCTGCCTGCAAAGAGAGAACTCCCATACCTTATTGAGTGCTTCATATGTGACTCGAGCGGTTTCCAACGTATCTTGTGCTCGGGCGATCTTGTATTCGTCCCGACGAGTGGCTCTCTGTAGATTTTCAAGCTGATGTCGCTGACTATCATAATCTACCAATTTGCGGCCTCTCTTGTCAATCTTTTTCTGAAAAGGGGAATAACAGTATTAATAACTGGCATACATAATAGCTATCATTCATTAAGAGTCTTAGTGCAAAGGTTTGTTCAATATATTTAACATCTGAGGATATATGTTTGTGAAATGCAACATTTGCACTCAGGACAATTTCCTACCATACCTTTGACCTTTCGATCTATATATCTTCATTGAAGTAGTGTGCAAATGAAGTTTTCATCTTACATAGTTCAAAACTGATTGACCTTTGCCCTCTTAGTAGGACTTTGACCCTGACCTTTGGATTCCTTGCATAAATTCTTTAGAAATTTTAAATCCAAAGGACAGACGGACATACGGACAAAAGGATAATTCATTACTATGTAAGTTAGGAGGGGACATAAAAATCAAAATATGTAAAACAAATCATGTGGTGTAATACTGTCCAAGCAACTATCTTCTTAACATATAAACTCCAGAAGTATTACTGAATTACATTTGCTAAAATAAATTGTCTATGCAAAAACACAAAAAACACCGGTATTTTATCAACTTGCCTATATGAAAAACTGGCATACAGTGCTTCACTCAAACTCTTTAATTGTTAGCAATAGATCCCGATGGAAAAGAGGGTACGGAAATACCACCAAGTCTCAAGATGAGGAACGAAACACTTAGAAGAAAAGAAGATATTTCAAGATAAAAGTGCATGATTTAGAATAAAGGAAGGCCATAGAAATCAATACAGTACCTGTAATACATTTCATTAATACTGTAAAACGGAACAACTATCACTCTCACCCACTCAAACTTTTCCTTCATTCTGATATACCTTCATAACCCTGGTCAGCCAGTCAATATATCTAATATCATCAAAACAAACAGCAGGATTGAGGTCAAATCAATACTTATAGAAATCTCAAAAGGAAAATCATAGAGAATAATAACTTGCCTATATAAATCTGGCACATTAATTTAAGTAAAGCATTTTCCTATATAAATCTGGCACATTAATTTAAGTAAAGCATCTTTAAATTGATAAAATAATTTTTGGGTTCATTTAATGTCTACTGTACTTTATATCCAAAATTAGATCTATTAAACTTCACCAGGTTTTTGTATATAAATTGTCTCTTTTAAAATTATTTCCATGTTCATAGATAACAAGTGAACGCCTCCTTTATGTATGAAATCTTTCAGCCCAGACTTGAATACTGTTTTCAAAATTTGTCATTCACAAATATCCTAGCAGAAATAAAACACACACTCACTCTCTCTCTCTCTCTCTCTCTCTCTCTCTCTCTCTCTCTCTCTCTCTCTCTCTCTCTCTCTCTCTCTCTCTCTCTCAAATAATACAGGCCAGACAACTGCTTAAAAGCTCCTTTGGCACAGGGCAACAGCATCAGCAAACCAGCCACATGTGGCCAAAGCCTCTAATGATTATTTATACCGTCCAACTTCAAAAAGTCACCTCTTGCATGCCTAATCTAAGAATAAGGTTATGATAGCTCCGTCCCCTGTACAAACAGTCTTCCTCTGTTGCTGTTTGGATTCAGTAAAAGCCATCTCAACTCTAAAAACCAAAATTGAAAGGATTCGAAGTTGTCAAACTTCTATTCGAAATATTCTGTCTGCATGTTTTCAAAGTCGTGATACAAAATTATTCATATTTTTTTCTAGAATATTCTTTCAACAGAATGTTAAAAATCTTAATAGTAGAAAATTTCCGAGGTCATTCTCTCTAAAACTGAAAATCTTTTGCAATATTTGAATTCTTTAAAATCTTGTTATGAGTAGCACATAAGAGGATTACTTTGCATGCTGCATGATATCCTTTTGCATGAGAGTCAATCATTCAAATCTAACGTACTGGTCATTTACATTCCCTTTAGATCCCTACAGGAAAATAATTGTGAAAACCACTCTATAAATTACCTATAGCCAACGACAACAATATTGAAAAAAAAAAATTATAAAAAGCAAAGATTTTCCCTGCAATCAAATCTTATATTGCAAGCATCTTGACCCCAGAGTTATAATTGCAGACTCTTAGCCCAAAACTAATCCTTTGCAAAGATATAATTTAAAGACTCTTATTTACTTTAATTGCTAATTCCTTCTGAAGTTATAATTTATAGATTCTTCTTTATCCTACAGCCCCATCCTTCCAGTTAATACTAGAGGGGCACTCAGTAGAGTGCAGACCTCCGCTGTTGCAGCTTATTTCTCGACTTTGACCTTAGCATGTATCAATTGGCGTGGATTTCCATACACTCAAATGTGGACTAAGTCTGAAGTCTCTGTGACAAGAATATCCAAACCTCCAACTGATTACGTGAATTGGGCATTTTGCTTGACTGTGACCTTGACCTTTGACCTGACCTTCCAAGTTCAATCATTTCCAGTTTTTTACATAATAGTCAATCCCTGCAAGTTTCATTAATATACAATTAAAATTATGGTCATGAAGTTGTTCACAAGCAAGCACACCCACACACAAACAGCGGCGAAAACATAACCCCTTTCCAACTTTGTTGGCGGAGGTAATTATAAAATTATCTTAAAAACTCTTTCCTTCACAGACACATCCTAGACAGACTGCCTCTCTAACCTAAATCCATAACAATTGTTAGACCATCTAGTTCTACATCCTGGAAAAAAAAAAGTCTACTCTACTCCCAAGTCAACCTCCTCCCCTACTCCCCCTTCAAAAAATAGGGAAAAACCCCAAGGAAAAATTTACCCTGATTTCTGGAAACTATGACTGGTGACCCAAGTCTGTCTCTCTACCCTAAACCCCACAATTGTTAGTCCACCTCGATCAACACCCTGGAAAAGCACTTCTTCTTCTCTAGCGTGCTTTTTTTCCCATTGGTATGGGGTAACACGGTTGCCTTCTTTTTTTCTGAAGGACTTTGCTTTGGCTTTGGGGTAGACAGTAGTCCCGACCGGCTGCCCCGCCTGCCATCACTAGACTCCAGAAGCGTTTGGTTGTGTGTTGTACCAGCCACCTATCGCCCTTCCTCCCAGCAGCGAGAGAAGTCATGGGTAGTTAGGTCGACAGTTCAAGACGTGTGAGGTGTTTGTTATTTTTTTAGGTGTTGGAATGGCTGTGTTTGTGTGTATATTACTCTGTAACACAACAAACACTCTGCTCCCTAACCCCCTCCCCCCAAAAAGAAGAAAGAAAAACTCACCCTGATTTCCGGAAACTGTGACTGGTAAGCAGTGAGTGGGGGCGAGAGGTCTGGTCCTGCACTTTGTGACAGAAGTCTGTCCAGAGCATGTCGGAGTTCTGCGACTGCGCGTAAGAGGAGCTCGTGGCCCACCCATTCCGGCTCGTACACATCACCGAGAGTCTCGAAGAGGCTCTTGCTGGCGCCGTGTAGCGCTGGGGAAAGAATATAGGTAAGTAAATTTTCATGACTTACATCGTTGGTATGTATTAGATTATGTACAGTTGGCTTCATTAATTCTGGTACACTTCATGGGAAGCTAAGCAGACGTCAGTGTACCGGAATTAATGTAGGCAACTGTACAAGGCTGGAATTGTGGGTGGAGTGGAAGTTTGTATAATAATGAAAGTCGTCATGGATATTGTGTTGCCTTGAAAGAAATTATTTGGGGATTATTGCTATTATAATTACTTCTCATATAGTTTATTTCCTTATTTCCTTTTTTCAATGGGCTATTTTTCCCTGTTGGAGTCCTTGGGCTTATAGCATCCTGCTTTTCCATCTAGGGTTGTGGCTTAGTAAGTAAGTAAGTAAGTAATAATAATAATAATAATAATATCCCAAACATCTATTGATAACAAAGTTTACATTTCATTATCAACATCAAATATATATATATATATATATATACATATTATATATATATATACATATATATATACATATATATATATATATATGTATATATACATACATATATATATATATATATATGTATGTATATATATATATATATATACATATATATATATATATATATGTATATATATACATACATATATATATATTTACATACATATATATATAAATATATATATATATATATATATGTATATATATATATAATCAATAAAAAAAAATATAAATACGAACAACAAATTAAAACAAGAGGTAATAAACGAACCTAGAACATAAGCAAAACAAATAAGAATAAAGGAAGAGGAAAATGAACAAGCAAAACAACAACGAACCCTGAACCAACTGCATTGTGGGATATTGATCCGAACCTCGAGTTTCCTTTGAGTCAAAACAATATTTGATATAAGACTCGTCGCGTTCGAAAAGACAATTTTCTTTTTTTTTTTTTTTTTTTTTTTGCAATTTTGTCAGTGATAAAGATAAATCTTCCATACTAGTTTTTTTTTATTAAATATAAGAGTGATGTATGTATGAGGTAATGTTTAAGGCGTAGTATTATTTTTTTTCATTTATATATTGTTGTGATTAGGAATTGTGTAGTGAATAAATACATAAATACAGACATGCATATATAAAATATGCAGTATGCAAGTCAATAACTATTAATCAAACGCACGGGCGCGCGCACACACACACACAAACATACATACATATATATATATTCATATATATATGTGTGTGTGTGTGTGTGTGTGTGTGTGCGAGCGCGTGTGTGACTGCGTATGCATTAAGTGTGTTTGAATATATTTATATGAGTATTTTATTACAACCAAGTTAAATCTATATCAACAAAGTAAGAGGACCAAGGCTCGATTCCCGAACGAGGATGGACAGAATGACACACCTGCCTTTTCTGACGCAAAAAAATATTAATGTTCCTGGTAGTTGAGAGAAGAGAGAGAGAGAGAGAGAGAGAGAGAGAGAGAGAGTATATATAAATTGTAATATATCTGTAGAACAACAACTGGCAACATTTTTAAGAGCCATAAAACTTCAACGTAAATGAACATCAGAGAAGACTGATGCCGTGCGGAGATGGAGTTGCCAACAACCACAATACTCATGATTAAGGTATGTCAGCTATTTCTATCTTTCTCAGTTGTCATTTCCTCAACTATACTTTTTTTTTTTTTTAATGAGGCGCATTTGCACTGACTCGCAGAGATGGCCTTTTAGCTCGGAAACGTTTCCTGCTATCTGATTGGTTTAGAATTATCTTGTCCAACCCAATCAGCGAGCAGGAAACTTTTCCAAGCTAAAAGGGCACGCCTGCGAGTCGGTGCAAATCTGCCTCGCTAAAAAGAATTGACTATAACAATGCTATGACTTTAAATTTCAAACCCCGGATAAAAGGAGTGGGCCGAGCCTAATATCTCTTCCTCTAGTCTTTTTGAAGTGTTTATAGTCTATTTATATAAGATTTATTTAAAAAGGTGTTACTGTTCTTGAAATATTTTATTTTAATTGTTCATTACTTCAGTTATAGTTATTTATTTCTTTATTTCCTTTCCTCATTGGGTTATCTTTTCCCTGTTCGAGCTCTTGGGTTTATAGCATCCTGCTTTTCCAACTAGGGTTGCAGGTTATTATTATTATTATTATTATTACTTGCTAAGCTACGACCCTAGTTGGAAAAGCAGGATGCTATAAGCCCAAGGGCTCCAACAGGGAAAATAGCCCAGTGAGGGAAAGGGAACAAGGAAAAATAAAATATTTCAAGAACAGTAACATCATTACAATAAATATTTCTCATATACACTATAAAAAAATTAAACAAAACAAGAGGAAGAGAAATAAGATTGAAGTGTGCCCAAGTGTACCCTCAAGCAAGAGAACTCTAACTATAATAATAATAATAATAATAATAATATAATAGTAATAATAATAATGAAATTTGGAAAAAAAGTAACTGGGGTAACAAAAGTTTTCAATTCATCTTTTTAAATGTAAACTCATCATCATCATCATCATCATTATTATTATTATTATTATTATTATTATTATTATTATTATTATTATTATTATTATTATTATTACTTGTTAAGCTACAACCCTAGTTGGAAAAGCAGGATGCTATAAGCTCGGGGGCTCCAAATGTAAAAAATAGCCCAGTGAGGAAAGGAATAAGGAAATAAATAACAAAGAAAGTAATGGGTAATTAATATATAACATTAAAAATAGATCTTTCATTTTGCAGCATATTACAAAAAGTAATACACAATGAATTCCGAATTTCAAAAAAGTTACAGTTAGTCAAATCTTACCTAAAAGTAACCTTACTCTTGGAGTGATTTTGTACATAATTCAGAATGATGTATCAACTTTATGTATCTTAGAGGTTACAAAAATAGTTTATGATCATTGTATGGAATTTGAAACATTACAACTGAATCTTTTAACGAATTTTGTAATTATTTAAACTTCCTTTTCATTTTCAGTTTTATGCTTTAAAAATATATGAGTAAATAAATTGGTACCTCTAGAAAAGCAATAATTGGGCTAAATAAATATATATATATATATATACATATATATATAAAAAACTAGAAATATAGTGGGTAATGTAAGAGGAAAAAATGAGAATAATAAAAACACACGTTCAAAATTTATCTACAAACACCAAACTACCCATGAAATAAAATACAAAAAATATAAACAAAAAAAATATGAATTTTGTAAGAATTGATAACGTAGTAAAAGACTACAAATAAAAAAATAATATATAAACCATATACTGTGTATATATATATATATATATATATTACCTCAAACCAATAAAATGATTAACACAAATAAACAATATAAAAAGAAAAACTATTAAAATAATCAATAGACATCGTAAAACCAATAAGGGAAAACTTGGAGATAGAAAAGGAAAGAAAAAAAAAAAATACTCCCTCCTCCTTTTCCTTCTCTTCTTTCTTCTTCCCTTCTTCTTCCTCCTTCTCTTCCCTAAACTTCATCATCCTCCTTGTAAAGGTTTTAAGGCCACTCATGAATGTCAGAGGCAGGGGACAGTGACATAGCCCTAGCAAGCAGGACAATGCCCTAGAGACTGACCATATTATATATGATCAGTGCCCAAGTCACCTCCCCACCTAAGCTAAGACCAAGGAGGGCCTGGCAATGGCTGCTGAGTACTCAGCAGATAGGCCAATAGGCTCCCCCAAACACACCCCCCTATCCTTAGCTCACAGGGAGGGTGAGGTTGCAGCGACCAAGGGAAACTAACTGTTTCTCATCCTTATCTTCCTTTTCCCCTCTTCCTATCCTTTTCTCCAACTCCTTTCCTTCTCCCCTCCTCCTATCCTTATGTCCTCCTCCTCTCCTTCTCCCCTCTTCCTATCCTTATCTCCTACTCCATTCCTTCTTCCCTCTTCCTATCCTTATCTCCTACTCCTTTCCTTCTCCCCTCCTCCTATCCTTTCTCCTCTCCTCCTATCCTTCTCTCATTCCTCCTTTCCTTCTCCCCTCCTCCTATCCTATTACCCTCCTCCTTTCCTTCTCCCCTCCTCCTATCCTTATCTCCTACTCCATTCCTTCTTCCCTCCTCCTATCCTTATCTCCTCCTCCTATCCTTCTCCATCCTCCTTTCCTTATCTCCTTTTCCTTTACTTCTCCCCTCCTCCTTTCCTTCTCCCTCCTCCCATCCTTCTCCCCTCCTCCTTTCCTTCTCCCCTCCTCTCATCCTTGTCCCCTCCTCCTATTCCTTCTCCCCTCCTCCTACCCTTCTCCCCTCCCCCCCTCACCTCTACAGCATCTGAGGTAGTTGGCGACTTCCTTGTGCAATCGTTGGCGTTCTGTTGTTGCTTCGAGAAATTGGCCTCGAATTCGTCGAATACGTCGTCTGTGGTCTTGTCTGCTTTGCCCAAATTTTTGTAGGATCTGTAGAAGAGAAAAGGGGCTTGTTTATAATACAATATTGCTAAAAATACAAAAA